>NW_012149953.1:637847-641208 GCF_000956105.1 Propithecus coquereli
GCATATCTGTGTCAGAATTTACATTGAAAGCTGATATAAAAGATTAGTTAGTGGTAGTCACAGTGGTTAACAGAAGACATTCTATACAGGCGTATTGGCCCCTGCAAAAGGCCAGAATATAGAAGACAGCTTGATATTTCATTTTTCAAAAACATAATAGGCAGGGTTGTTTGATTTTGACCCATTTAATGACTTTATAAATATTCTAGCTTCTAAACAGGGTGACTCATAGTCATACGTAATTTTAGTCTATAATTTTAGTCACTATAATCTTTATGTTCTCAATGAAAAAAAGTCAATATATATCCTTTCATTTCCCATAGACTCTCAACTCCACCCATTAATTGAGGAAATCTGCATAAACCTCCCTTTTTAAGCATGTGTCTAAGTCCTTTGTAGTAGCTACCTTTTCCTATTCTTCTCCTCATCTTCCTTTTGAGCTAAGTTTTCACCAAATTATATCAAATCAAGAAAATTACATGAAAATACAGAGAAAATAGATGTTCAATGGTATTTTAACTATTAATTGAAATTTTTCACTTTTTGAATGGATTGCAATTTTAAGAATATCATTTCCGCTCTTCTCAGTAGTAAATCAAGTTCCTTTGGCCAAATAGTTCAGAGTGTTTCACCTTTTATTAAATGTAAACTCTATGGGAGAAGCTTTTGATTCCTTATTTTCCCCACAAGATCCTTAGTGAAGATGAGGAGGTCAGTAAAATGAACTAATGAATTAATGAACAGGTGACAATCTAATATAACCTAGGTTAGGCACCTATAAGGCTTGGTTTTACTATTTAGAGGTCAGAATATGTGGCTATTTCTTCTGACTTTTCTCATTGCTTAATCTACTGCTTTAAAATTGATTTTCAGCTTTTTCATGGAAGACCATTTGCTAGAGAAGTCCATTTTGGAGCACAGATGTAGGTTCTATAATCTCCAAAAACAACTCAGCACAGACCCTAGGCTTCATGAGCCCCTTGCACTCACTCCAGGAGTCTGCTTTTGAGGTTTAAGATCAGATCATCTTGTTGAGGGAATGCAATGCCTATTACTGAGTCACTTGCTAATACTAACTTCACAGATGATAAAATTGCAGTCTTCTCTTACGTATGTGAAATGTAAACATTTTATATAGTTACACATTTTGATTTTACCAAAATGTTATAAAAGGATATTTTTCCAATTTCCATTAAGCTCATATTTGCTACATATTTGTGTCTCTAGCAAAATATTTAAAAATTTTACCTTAGAATATCCATTTGCTTTTTTCTTCTGAAAAGCTAGAATAAAGATCTAGAAATGTGTTTATTTATTCAATAAACATTTATTAAGTTCTATGAAGGATCAGAGCAGGATGTTGAGAAGGAAAAATCCAATTTAGATTGGGTGACATGGGAAAAAAATTTATTATAATAATATTCATACATACAAAATAAACAACTAGACAATATTAATTTTAGGTAGATCCACAAAGCTAGTGAGAATATGAAGCACACAAATGATTTCCTTTTCTGTCAAAATTATGGAAAAATCCATATTAACTAACTTGCCCTGCTTCACTGTGTTCAATAGCCTTGAAATGTCTCATTTTCTTTACCAGTTGCAAGGTCTAATGGAAGCATGTGAAATTGCAGTAACACTGTGAGGGGACACTGGTAGGAGATTTATTTTAAATCTGTGTGAAAGCTTGGTGCTCATTAAGGTGGAGGATTAATGACACTCTCCACTAGAGCCAGGTATAATGCAGGCAGGCATGCAGGTGTCTGAGCACAGCTCTGTAAATCCTCCTTCCTCTTGACCTGCTCCCTCCCTGTTACTCCAGTCTTATCCTGCTTGAGCAGAGAGTCCAAATCATGCCAAATTGCTCAATGGACTTTGTAACCTGGTTATATGTCCAAGGAGAGCAGAAGGGCAGCATGAAACTCTGATTTCTTGTCTGACATTTAAAAAGAATGAAAGAAGTAATAGTATTGTGGTCTCTAAGATGATAGAGGGAAAGACCTTCTCTTCCTTCATTAAGCTGAATGCAAGGTATTGGCCTTAGTTTATGTCTATGCTAGTGATAGAAACTCCTTAGACTCACTTTTTTCTTAAGCACGGATTATAAAAATTCCATGAAATTAATATTATTACCTATCAAAAGAGACAGTCCTAATTATTTATAGAAATCAGAGAGATCCCCAAAGAACATTTGGGTGTAACTGGAAGCAGGACAGTTAGGTGTATCTACTTTTTAAAAAAATAGTATTTTAGCCTAGGAGAATCCACAACTCTGGATTTTCATTTGAAATCTCCAGGTCTTACTGAGAAAAAGTTATCTGTTTGTAGTAATATTTATGCAATGCCTGAGGCTCCTTACTTATCCTTACTTATTCTTATATTCTTTCTTATTCATTTTCTTGCAAAAGAAAAAAAAGCCTAGATAATCATTGTCTTCAATTATAAGGACTTAGGACTAACAGTCAAGTTCTGGAATTCTAGACCCACCTATATAACCAACACCAATGATACCAGGCGGGCTGCAGATATATTTTGCCATTTGAACTGTATTAACTGTATTAACTCGTCAATTAAAAACTTGAGTAAATCAATTGTGCATAGAGTAATAAACAAAGACTAACCAAACCTTAAAGGAGAAGTAAATTGTATGAAATTAAAGCTATAAAATTAGGAAATAAGCAGATTCGATGCTTTTTGTAGAAAGATTTAGAACAAATTACTGATGTCATCTTTAAATATTTTCTTTAGTTGAAATCAAGAAAATAAGTCAAAAATGTTTTAATCAAGTATTTTAACTTCAAATTCTGCACTATCAAAATTGAATTGGCTTTAGAATACTAAGTGTTATCTGAAACATTAAAAATCCCATTTCAAGCCAGTTAAAGATTAACTTTTCTGTAAGAATGGAATCTATCTAGAAAAAAATTCTTCCTGTTATATTTTTGCCCCTGACAGCAAAAGAAAAGGCAGTGATACTGTAGAGGATTAAGCTAGATCAATGTAGGCAAGTTATGGCAGTGGTGACCCTGAGTGACAGCTGAAGTCCTTTTCTATGTCAGTCTTCCCTCCCCTCCATATGCAATTCTTTTCTCTCCATCCCACTTTCTTTCTCCCTCCCACTCTATTATATTGTACTTCTGTGTTTCCTAGTATGTTACTTGCACTTTTTCTTCCCTTTGCTTTTATCTTAGGCGTGAGAGTGAGCCCCATAAAATACTGTTCAGCCCTTTCTCTCATTCTAAAATATAAAAATATTGTTGACTACTTTTCTGCTTTGTTAATGTTTTATGTCATGCCTAATATCTCTGGAATTGTCTTTAAAATAATCCCACAGAAGTATCATCAAAATCACTATATT
>NW_012149953.1:641258-641724 GCF_000956105.1 Propithecus coquereli
AACTGCTAAAACCTGTTGTACCTAGAAGTAATGATATCTATATCAGTCTGCTAGAGCCGCAATAACATAATATCACAAACTGCCTAGCTTAAACAACAGACAATTATGTCTCACAATTCCGGATGCTGGAAGTTCAAGATCAAGTTTTCAGCAGGTTTGGATTCTTGAGGCCTCTATCCTTGGCTTGAAGAGGGCTATCTTCTCATTTTTGTCCTCACATGGTCTTTTCTCTGTACACACACATCTCTGGTGTCTCTTCATCGTTCATGTAGGCCCACCAGCCATTGTGGATTAGGGCCTCACCCTTATGAGCTCATTTAACCTTAATTACCTCCTTAAAGGTCCTGTCTTCAAATATAGTCACATTGGCGGTTATGGCTTCAATATATAAATTTTGGGTGACTTAATTCTTTTCATAACCTAACAATACCCTAACAATAGTGAAGAATATAAGGACCAAATGGAT
>NW_012149953.1:645680-647323 GCF_000956105.1 Propithecus coquereli
ATTATCTTTGAATCAGATTTTGGATATTAATAGAAGGCTAAAATCACCTTGGAAAAAGGTGGAAAAAATTTTCCTGTTGCTACAAGTTCCCTTTCCCTTAATACCCTGAAAAACTTGGTGACCAATTGTTTTTAGTAAAACTGCTACAATATGAATCCTTTTCCATAGAAGTGACTAGAGAATGAAGTATTTTTTCAATATCATTTATATAGCAATGGCCTCTGATTGCCCAAAACGATGTGCATGAAATCCTAGGAAAATCCTTCTTGGTTGGTATATGTTTATTGTGGCATCTTATGAACTATGTAATGAGATTCTTTTACAAGATGCCTTAAATAAGTTAGTGAAGCCTGAGGGCCTACGAAGCAAATAATGTTGCTTTGAGGGTCTAATTCCATTGGGTGATATGGAGCAAAGAGTAAACCAACCAAGTGAATCTGGTGATTACTGACCGGTCTCCTAAAAGGAAATGGTGACTCTTTTCTGCAAGGCAGTGAGCATTTTGCTGCTTCACCTATCTGGGGATAGTAAAGAAAGAGCTGTCCCTCACCAGATCCCTGGGTATATGTCGGGCCAAGCACATGTTCCCCTCCTCATCATCACTGTGCACTGACTCCCTCCTCCTTGACCATGTGATGGGCACAACTTCAACTAGAGAATCTTCATTTCCCTGTAATCCCCACCCCTTTTCAGGGAAAAGCATTGTCAAAGACAAAGTAAAATGAGTTTACATGTGTATTGTTTGCCATGACCAAATGTTAAACATCCAGAGACAGAATTGGAGCTATAAACTTAATAATAGCCCTTGGCCATAATTGCCAATAGAGTATGCAGAAAATGACATTAAAATATTTTGTGTTCTTGAAATTGACTATAATACCTGATATTATAACTGATTTTGTATATTTCTGTGTATAAATTGATAGTTAATATTTAATATTTTAACTTATTTGTGTGTAGACGTATGTGTTTTCTATAATAATATAACTCAGATAGACAAGGATCTAGACAACCCAGCATGACACTTCAGATTCAGAAATAGGCCACTGTTACTAATGATAGAGCCGAGATCCAAAAAGCGGATATCGTACAGGCAGATAGAGTAGTCCCAACGTGAAGCTACTTAGCAGGAAAAAGACAAGTTTCTTGAAGACCAAGGACAAAATGATAGTACTTGACATGTTTGTGTGAATGTCTCTTAAAAACAATGTAAGCTTTGGGGATTGGAAGAAGGTACAAAGCAGAGAAGAAAAAGGAGGAGGAGGAGGCTTGGTTTGAGGAATGAGTGACCTTAAGGTCGTGAAGCCTCCCCATGCTCTAGGTCACTCATGAACCCGACAGTACAGTGTCTAATCACCCAAGGAGTCTCATTAAATTGCTGATTCACAAGCAAATGGCATTGCCACTCTAACAGTGGGAACTGCCAATAAACAGCAGCTTTCCTGCCATTTGTAGTTGCTGTTTAACCATTAAATACATATTGAGTAATATCTTTATTACTCAAGAAACAGTATGAAATTTCATTACTTATAAAATAATGTACTAGACAGGTCTATTTCCTACATCAAGACATGTCCCTCTCTCACAATATATGCCATTTTATTACGTGACACTGCAACACACACGAAAAAAATTAAATTTGT
>NW_012149953.1:658368-660005 GCF_000956105.1 Propithecus coquereli
TTATGTAAATCTCTATACACATAAACTAGAGAAAATAAAGGAATTGGACAAGTTCCTGGAAATACAGAAATTCCCAAAACTCAACCAGTAAGAAATAGAACTCCTGAACAGACCAATAATGAATAATGAGATTGAAACAGTAATAAAAAACTTCCCAACAAAAAAAATTCCCTGGACAAGATGGATTCACAACCAAATTCTATCAGACCTACAAAGAACACATGGAACCCATATTACAGAAATTATTCTATAATATTGAGAAGGAGGAAACCCTCCCCAGCTCATTCTACGAAGCCAGTATCACCTTGATACCAAAGCCAGGAAAGGACACAACAAAAAAAGGAAACTGCAAACTTAATTCAACAGCATATCAAAAAATAATCCATCAGGACCAAGTGGGTTTCATCCCAGAGATGAAAAGGTGGTTCAACATACACAAATCAATGAATGTCTTTCACTCCATAAACAGAAGCAAAAAGAAAGGTCATATGACCATCTCAATACATGCAGAAAAAGCATTTGACAAAATTCAGCAACCTTTAAAAACACTCAACAAATCAGGAATAGAAGGAACAAATCACGCAATTATAAAAGCCATACATGACAAACCCACAGCCAACATCATACTGAATGGGGAAAAGTTGAAAGCATTCACCCTAAGAACTGGAACATGACAGGGATGCTCACTGTCACCACTTCCATTCAACATAATGCAGAAATGCTAGGAAGTCCTAGCCAGAGCAATCAGTCAAGGGAAAGAAATGAAGTATATCCAAGCAGGGAAAGAAGAGGTGAAACTAGCACGCTTCCCCAACAGTATGATCTTGGTGGGGTATTTTGTTTTTGTTTTTTAATTCAGGATACTATGGGGGTACAAATATTTTGGTTACATGAAATGTGTTTGCCTTGCCCAAGCCAGGGCTACAAGTGTGTCCTTCCCCCATATAGTGTGCCTCATTTCCATTAGCTGTGGTTTTTTCCCCCTCCATCCCTCATGCCCCCCCAACCTGACCAGCACCCAATGAATGGTACTATTATGTGAGCACCTTAGTGTTGATCAATGAGTACCAATTTGACGGCGAGTACACGTGGTGTATGTTTTTTCATCCTTATGATAGAGATTGAGCCCATCCTGCACAGTGAGGTATCACAACAATACGATCTTGTATCCAGAAAACTCCAAAGACTCTCCTCAAAGAGTCTCCTGGAATTTACAAATAAATTCAGCAAAGTCTCTGGATAGAAAACCAAGGTCCATAAATCATTAGTATTTCTATATATCAATAAGAGTCAAGCCGAGAGTTAAATCAAAGACTCAATACCATTCACAATAGCTACAAAGAAAATAAAATATCTAGGACTATACTTAACTAGGGAGGTGAAAGATCTCTATAAGGAGAACTATGAAACTCTGAGGAAGAAAATTACAGAGAATACAAACAAACGGAAAAACATATCATGCTCATAAATAGGTAGAATCAACATTGTTAGAATGTCCAAACTACTCAACGTGATTTAACAATTCAATGTAATCTCCATCAAATTACCAACATCATACTTCACAGATCCACAAAAAATAATTTTATGTCTCATCTGAAAACAGAAAATAGCCTGAATAGTCAAAGCAATCTTAAGCA
>NW_012149953.1:660055-661921 GCF_000956105.1 Propithecus coquereli
ATCTATAGAGACAGAAAAAAGATCTGTAATTGACTGGGGCTGGGAGCGGTAGAATAGTAGAAGGGATTGATTGCAAATGGGATTTAGGGTACTTTGAGAGGAGATGGAAATGTTCTACAATGGGATTTTGATTACGGATGCACAACAGCATGAATTTGCCACAAATCATTGAATTTTACACTTCTAATGAATATATTTTATGGTATGTTTATCATACCTCAATAAAGTTATTAAAAAATTCAATGTCACAATTATGATGGAAAAAATTAAGTCATGTTGAACTTTCCTTAACTCTTCTTTTAGAATTTCGTGTTGTTGAATTGCATAATATTTTAACAGAAGCAGGGGAGTGTATCAACAGCTTGTCTGTGCCTGAGACCTGTAGAGGTCTTATCCCAGCACAGGTATCTACATGTCAAAGCAGATGGCATGGGGAGCGGCCCATGTGGGACACACTGAAGGGCACCTTTTGTCCCTGTAGCTGCATTGGTTAAGGGTTATTGTCTGTTCCTTATTGAGAGAAGACACTGATATCAAAACTCACTATATATCCTTTATAGTTTGTTGTCTATGGATATATGTTTTACACATATAGGAGATCATAAAAAATAGTTGTCATTACAGCGTGTATGCTCAGTTGCTGTCAACAAATCATTTTGTCATCTTTACAAAGCCCCAAGGAAAAAGACAAATGTTCACACAAACAAACAAAAAATCCTCTAACTTCTATAATCAGCATTGACTCTCTCAGACTATTTAGTATTAAGATTGTGGTGTCCAGCATGAGATTATAAGGCTAGTGTCACACTTGAAGATTTGGTCCTGAAGAAATTTATTTCTGCCCAGATGTGTTTCACTTAAAATAGCAAAATTTTTATACTTCCATCATTTATTTATTACCCTGAACTGTAATAGTCTGCTTGTTTACATGCTCCACTTAGACTTTTAATCTATAGTAGCATGGAGGGTAAAGAAGATGGGGGTATCCTCTGTGATGCTAGTACCAATGAGAGTACATAACATACAAAAGTTGCTTAATATATATTTGTGTAATTAGTTAGTAGTTAGTGGAGTGGTTCCTGTTAGTGAAAATAGATATCTGGATGACATTTGGAAGTCAGTAACTCTTTGTGGATTTCCAATATACAATGTATTATTCATAAAATACAAAGTTAAAAAGAATTCTCATGGTTTTAGCAGCTTAGATTAAACAAATTTGTGTCTCCTCACAAAGGTAGGAATTTGAATTATTCAAGAGTTTGTAAGCTGGGATAAATATTTGAAACGTGAAGTTGGATTTCACAAGTCAGCACAACAGATACCCACCAGTGTAAAATCACCTAACAAACCCTGAAAACTCAGAACTCTCAAAATATAATTGAACAAGAGATAAAACAAACCAATAAGGCACTACCCAACAGGATGAACAGACCAACATCCCACACATCAATTCTACCAATTAATGTAAACAGACTGAATGCTCCTCTTAAAAGACATTGGCTGGCTGAATGTATGAAAAAACACAACCCAACTATCTGCTGTCTCCAGGAAACACATCTAAACCATAAGGACACACACAGATTCAATGTGAAAGGATGAAAAAGAAATATTCCATGCAAATGGAAATCAAAAGAGAGCAGCTGTAGCCATTATCATATCAGATGAAATTAACTTTAAGGCAACAAATTTAAAGAAAGAGTCATTATATAATAGGAAAGGAATCAATTCAACAAGCAGACATAACAATCCTAAATATATATGCACCCAACACAGCTGCTCCCACATACATAAAGCAAATTTTACTTGAGCTAAGCAAAGAAATAAATAGCGCCATCATAACTGCCAGCAACTTCAAAATCCCATTGT
>NW_012149953.1:661971-663226 GCF_000956105.1 Propithecus coquereli
GTAGGAAAAGCAGAGAGAACAGGGAGAGGTTTCAGTGGAAAGTCATGGCTTGGGAGGCAGGGGGCATGAGGAATGAATGAATTTCACATTGGAACAGGTGCAGTGGTGTTCTTGGCAAATGGCAGACGTTGGAAGGGAGTTGATTCCAGGAGAAAGAGATGAAAGGTTGAGGGCCCAACAGGGGGAGCTGGCTATGTGTGTGATGAGCCTCTAAAGGCACCAGCTGAGAAAGGAGAAAGTATGGTATATTTTTATGCAGATACACTCCAAGATAACATTTTTCCTGGGGAAGTATCCAAAATGCCAAAGTGATCATATGAGGAAGAGGAAAGAGATTAGAAAGTCACAGAGGTGTAGCTTCACAAAATTATACACATGATTGTAAAGAGTTTTATTCAAGAGGAGTACAAATTTCTGCAGTAGTGAAGCACTGGGTCTTAGTATTTAAGGACTGCATGTTAAGCACATGCATGAACAAACACTAAGCCCCAGTATTAAGGAGGAGTCATAACTGAGGGGAGGCCTAATGTGAAGTTAAAGAACAGACTGAACCTTCCTGGATACAAACAAATGGGAGCATAGAACTACATTTTTTAAGATTCTGTCATATTTTTAAAATGCATTGACAAATTTTTTGCTCCCTGCCTATCAATTTCATGATTCTATAGGAATCTAGTAATAAAGATAAAATAAAAACACATAAAATAATTAAAAAGCAATTAGGGGGACAAGATAGAGTAAAAGTACTTCTTTCTATTTCTCATATTCTTCATGCTTAGAACAGATTAAGACTGGATACCATACATATATAATATATAAAAGACTCTGAAAGGTGTCAGGAAGAAGGAAGACTAGCAAGAGACTTCAGGACCCAACCAAGGACTCAGTAGTAGCTTCTCTGGGTTTTCTTTTTTGCTTCATATATCCCAGACTGGGCGGTGGAGAAGACAGTAACCCAGAAAATTGTAACATTATTTTATGTTGTTCTCAATATCTTTAGAGCTAATATGTAAAATATTTTCTAAATGGGGAGGAATAAAGGGACTGAAAGGAAAGCAAGTTTTCTACATTTTATTTGAACTGGTAAGATGATGACACTCGTAAACTGACAAGCTGTATATACGTAATGTAATACCTAGAGCAATTCTTAAATATCTATACAAAGACACACCAAAAAACACTGACATCAACATAACTCATTCTATTGGAAAATTGTAATGGAATGATCTGCTATTTTGTCTCTACCACAATTGCC
>NW_012149953.1:673431-674397 GCF_000956105.1 Propithecus coquereli
TTTGAAGTAGTCTATAAATCTCTCACATTAATAAAAAACCCATAAATTAAAACACAAATCATTTTCCCCACTTAGGTTAAAACTACCAAATACTATATACCACATAAATTTAGAGAGGAACATTTTAGTCTGTTCAGACTGCCATAGCAAAACATCAAAGACTGGGTGCCTTAAACAACCGACATTTATTGTCTCACAGTTTTGGAGGCTAACAGTGCAAGATCAATGTTTCTGCCAATTCAGTGTCTGATGAGGGCTCTCTTCCTGGTTTGCAGGTGACCACTTTCTTGCAGTGTCCTCACATGGCAGAGAGAGAAGTCTAGTGTCTCTTCCTCTTCTTAGAAAGGCACTAGACCTATTGGATTAGGGCCCACCCATATGACCTCCTTTAGTCTTTACCATTTCCTTACAGACTGTATCTCTATATACAGTCACATGGGGATTAGGGAGTCAATGTATGAATTTGGGGGAGACATAATTCATTCTATGGCAGGGGATGAGATGGAAATAGAAATAGCATATTTAAACCCCTACCATGAGTCAATACATGAGCTTGGCACTTTTATTTAATATTTTCAACAAAGATGCAGTTATTTTTTATTGTCCTATTTTACTTATTAAGAAACAATGGTGGGGATATTAAACATGTTTACCAGGGTTACACAGCTACTATCCACATGGTTTGGATTTGTACCCAGGTATTCTGGCTTAAAAGGTAGTTTTTCTACTTTATGAATTGGGAAATGATAGGTAAGTGAGTGAAATATTGTAGATCATGATTATTTGATTTCCGATACTATTCCTTTTTTTGCTCATCATTACCTCCTGCACCTCTCTGCTTTTTTTCTTGAGGACTTTATCTAGCACCATGGGAATTTGCAGAGCCCAAGGGCAGGGCAACCTACATGTACCAAGGATTTAACCCTCTGAAGTACAATCATCAAAAACAGAATCAAGGCCAGGCAC
>NW_012149953.1:678032-679149 GCF_000956105.1 Propithecus coquereli
TTTTTTTTTTTTTTCCTAGTTCTTTTTATAGGTTTCCCAAGGAACAAAGACTTAAGACTTATCCAGCAACATAGCTTCATTCCTTTCTAGTGTTATTTAGGCTTTCGGGTTTCACTAAGGAATTCACTGAAGTGAAAATCTGACAGAGAAATGATTAGGTTAAAACGAGACAAGAACATAATAGAACCCTGGTAAACAATTAAGTAATAGAAATGAAGTACTTCTATACTTTATACAAAAAGGCTGAAATAAAAGGATTGTCTGCCCTGTTAAATAAAGAAACATATAATGTTAATAAACATTTCTCAGCATGTATTGGTATTTTACATGGAGCAAAATTCTCTTTGAAGCAGATGTGACTAGAATAAATCTGTCATTGAACTGTCTTCAGTTTGTAGATGTTTTATAAAATGTAAATCTTTATATAAGTTGTTATCATGTCTTCTTTTTTCATCCTATCTGGTACTTAATGGGGAACAGTAATTTCCTCTGTGTAGTTTTTATTGATTCGATCAATGTTGTATGTTTGTTTATTTTCTTTTTTGTTATTCTGGTACAGGTGCCATTCAAATTCAGAAGATACAGCGACAGTAGGTTGATTCAATCACTAGGAGTATTGCTTAATTCTTATGGGACCTTCAAAGTGATAAATATTTACTCTTTCAATTTTTAAATTCTTAAAAATCACATAAGAGGAGATATCTTTATGGTTTGTCAGAATATCATAATAAGACTTGTTTGTAAGCAAGTAAAACTCAGGGGATCTTTCTAGGTACATCAATACACCTGTCAATGAGACTGAAAATCCTCTACTAACTCTACTAATGGTGAAGAATGACCAACTAAAATATTTTTCATGCTTTGTTTTCTGAAACGACTATGGATTTTCTCTAATTACATTGTATGTGTCACGTAGAAAGCTGGCAAAAATCCAACAAAAAAAAATAAAGAAAAAAAAGCACCTATAATTCTACTATCAAAGATATATTGCTGATACTTTGTTATATTTCCTTGCATACCCAAATACACATACACAGTTGCAATATATATGCTGTTTCATTTATTAATGTTTTGGAAACAATATGCAACTGGCTTATAATATTCATTATAACAATTT
>NW_012149953.1:679291-688539 GCF_000956105.1 Propithecus coquereli
AATTTCTGATATTTCATCAGGGTAAAAAATAATAGAATTCCCAAGACAAATCATGTGAAATTCCAACCTTTGTAATCTGTATTGTCAAATTACTTTTTGATATTTCTTTACAAGTGCTCTGAAATCATATATATACTGAATTCTGCCAAATATATATTACAAAATTTTAACCTCAAACTGTTTTGGCTTTGAATTTCTTCATTATTCTTTCATGTTACCATGGAACTACTCCAACTATGGGGAGGATAATTTACTATTGTAAAATTGTGATAAAAATATGTATGCCACTATTTATCTATAAATAAATAGTGATACATTCGATAATAACCTTATATTGACCAGGAATGCAGTGTTCTAGTATTAAAGTACTATTCAGTCATATTCATACAGCTAAAAACGTGGCTAAACTTCAAAACATTTTTCTATCAACCCTCAAAACATTCTCATTTACTAGTGACAGCATAGCAGCACCCTGGAAACGCACATTATGAAAGACAACAGTAGATCTTGAAACATAACAGATTGTCACACACTTATCATTTCACAATGATATTGAATAAAATTAGGGTCACATGTCAATTTGAATCAAGGAATTCTAGATAAAGCCAAAGCCATTGCTGGAAACAATGAACCAGAACATCTTCAGTTAAATGTTGCTGTCTCAGAAGTATCCTGTGAAATGATGCACAAATAGGCAAGGGACTAGAAAGTATACCAAGATACCCTGACCATCTGTTGGTAGATATCAGACAGAGGTTGATGCCAACAAGGCAGTAAATGTAACATCAAGATCAGCATCTAAAATGTTATGGTACTAGATTTTCAAAAACCATTATGTGGGTTCACACCCAAACATTCTTCCTGTGTTAAAATCACATGGTTTTTTAGCTAAATTTTGCATATTATTTTCAGCATCAAATGTAGAAAGAGATGGCCTTCTTTCTAATTTATTAATCTAGTCTATTCTGTGACCTTAAGGTAATGCTTGGCACAAATTACAAATTAGCTCTGCAGCAAACTTGACCCCCGCTAAATATTAGCAGTTAGCAGGACATGCCTGATTTAGAAGCAAATCTATTCCTCATGCCAGGCTAGAACAAAGCCTAGTGTGATAGTTAATTTTATGTGACAATTTGACTGGGCTACAGGATGCCCAGCTATTTGGTCAAACATTAGTCTGAGTGTGTCTAAGAGAGTGGTTTTGGATGAGGTGAACATTTAAATCTGTAGACTGAGTAAAGCAGATTGTCCTCCCTAATGTGTGTGGGCTCCATTGAATCAATTACAACCTGTATAGAACTAAGACTAAGACTAAGAGGGAACTCCTCCTACCTAAGTGCCTTGATCTGGGACATTGTTTTTTTCCTGGACTTTGGACTCAGACTGGAAAATAGATTGTTCTTAGGTCTCTAGTCTGCTGGCTTTTAGACTGGAACTTACACCATTGACACTCCTGATTCTCAGGCCTTTGAGCTCATACTGGAACTGAGTTCAAACACTGGCATTCTTGGGTCTTCAGCTTACCAATTACAGATCTTGGGACTTCTCAGCTTCCCCAATCACGTGAGCCAATTTCTTATAACAAATTTCTTCATGTGTATGTGTGTATGTGTGTGTGTGTGTGTGTGTGTGTGTGTGTGTGTGTATGTATGTCCTATTGGTTCTGTTTCTTTGTAGAAACCCTGACTAATACAGATTTTGGTACAAAAAGTGGAGTCCAGAGGAATAAGATTTTTTAAGGATGAGTTTTGTGAATTAATTCTTGGGTTTCTGGAATTGGTTCTCTAATCCAATTACATTTAATGATACTAATAACTTCCCCTAGTAAATAACTCACTGATAGAGATAAGCAAAATATCACCATTGCGTATTTCTAATGAACCAATTATAAAAAGGAACAATCTAGATGACTGTGTAATATAATACTTGTGAGAATTTTTGTCAAACTAACAAATATAATAAGATGTATGAGTTGTTCCTAATGTCACTGGACAAAATGGGGAAAGAAAGTATGAGCTTGGGAATTTAAATTCCTAGCTTAAGTAATCACATAAATGACCTGAACACTTTTATGTATGCTCTGAAGGAGACCCTTATCTTCTGTAGCAACAGGGCTGAGAGTTGCTAGAAATCAAACACAGAATCTTTTCCTGTGCCTGGCTGAATTACAATGTGAATTAAAATGCCCAGCTTCACAGCTGGGAGTTAACGCAGGTATCTATTGTTAAAGTGATAACATTGATTGTTAAAACATTGATTGGGAAGGAATGGGATCCTGAAGGTTAGAATGCAGAAGTTGAGAAGACCCTGATGAAGATGGGGACATTTGAGCTCCTAAATTCTCATAATTATTTTGTCAGTAGAAGATGGCTTTCCACTCTCCATGCAGCAGCTTCCCCACCACCCCCAACCCCATGGAATGGCCTCTCCAGCTCCTCTGACCTGCATTGCCTGAAAAAACTGTGATGGTCTCTCCTGAGGCAGTTGCCATGCATGGCAATGCTGAGCCTCCTCAAGACTCACCCCTACCACCCCTCTTTCTTCCAGACCTAATACTAGACTCAAGTTCCACCAGGTCCCCACACTGAGATAACAAGTGTGATGCATGAAGAGGTGCACTACACTACAAAATAACTACTTGAATTTTCAATTTATATAGACATAAATCTGGGGAACATATATGGGAATGGATATTAAGAGTGTGAGATAATGGCAGAAAAAGCATAAAGTTGAATCAGTGAAATTTATTGATATAGGCTCATTAAGAAGAAATTTTATGTTTAATGTTGCAACTCAAGAAGTTAAAACAGGCTTTAATAGTTTATTTTGTTGGTTGGCTGAAACATGGACCAATAAGTGGCCCAACGTGACTGAGCTGGAAATGCCAGACCTTCCTTGATTTAATATAGAGGAACTGATTCAAAGGCTTAGGGATATTGGAATGTTAAGAGTGCATTTGTCATGGAAGACTATTCACTCACACTGGGAACTTCCGAAAGGTAAACCTTTCACCACAACTGTGAGAAATAAATTTGTGAGGGAAGTCCTGGCATCCTGGAACAGCTCTGTGATTGTTCTTTTCTGCAGTAAGCCAGACCTTGCAGTGGGAATTGTAGTCACTGTAGTTGAGAAACCTGAAAGCAATGGAAGTAATTGGATACCAGAGTAGCAGGAGCTTAGCAGTGGTACTCATCCACCTAAGGCAAGGTGAGAGTGGTTACCATAATGGAAATCAGAATCAAAGCAGCAATTAGAATAGTCTGACTCCTGCAGATGTGTGGTGTTGACTAGCTGATCATGGTGTGCCTAGATGTGAAAGGGATAGGAAACCTACTAAATTCTTCTGTGGTCTGTATAAGCAGAAAAGTTCTAGGTTATGTGGACAATAATTTAATGTGAATAATATATACACAGAGATATAGCCTCTCAATTAATTTCCAGAGTTGAGCCAATTTTCAGACCCAGAACCCCTTGAATATTGGAAATCCCAGGCCCCCTTTAAGAAGCACTCCAGTATATTGCCAAAAATTTTACCGTTAATCTTTCTCCTTTCTTTACACAAATTCCATCAATTCTAGGAGGCCCAAAACATCACTGTGGTCCACCAAACAGAGAAGGGGCTTTTGGAGGCTAAGTGATCAATGAAATGTTAGCTAAGATATACCTCATAGTGAACTCAGTGTGTCCTCAAGTCCACCCAGTGGTCAGTCCCCAGTTCTGGAGTGCAAAATAAGGATAGACATACTTAGCAGATGGCAGAATCCCCACATTGGCTCCTTGACCTGTGTACAGAGGGCTACTATAGTGAAAAGGCAAAGTAGAAGGCACTAGAACTGCTTCTACCTAGGAATATAGTAAATAAAATAATACTATATTCCTGGAGGGGTTGCAGAGATTAACTCTTTCATCAAGGACCTGAAAGATGCAGGGGGTATTATTCTCATCACATCGCCATTCAACTCATCAAAGCATCATATATTACACATCGATGCTTTTTATTCCACAGCCAGGAGTCACAGATCAGGAATCAAGGGGTGAGAATGGGAGTGGTGAAACTCATAATTATCATTTAGTCACCCAATAGCAAAATTTTTGCTTCCTGATTCAGCAACCTAATGCTCTGCTGGCCTAGTCTTAGCTACAAAAGAAGGAATACTTCCACTAGAAGACACAATAATGATTTCATGGTTCTGCTGAACTGGAAATTAACATGGCTGCCTGGTCACTTTGTGCTCCTCTTGCCTCTATATCAACAGGCAAAGAAGGGATTTACTCTGCTGACTAAGGTGATTTTTCCTGAGTACCCGAGGAAAATTGTACTACTCCTCCATGATGGAGATAAGGAAGAGTATATCTGGAATACAGGACATCCCTTATAGCATGTCTTAGTGTTACTATGCTCTGTGATTAAGGTCAATGGAAAACTACATCAATCCAATCCAGGCAGGACTACTGATAGCTCAGACCCTTCAGAAATGAAGGTTTAAATCACCCCACCAGGGGAAACAGCACAACCAGTCGAGGTGCTTGCTAGAGGCAAAGAGAATACAGAATGGGTAGTAGAAGAAAGTAGTCATAAATATCAGCTATGTCCAGGTGACCAATTACAGAATAAGGAAAGTAATTGTCATGTGTATTTTCCTTTTGTATGATGAATATGTTTTGTGTGTATATACATAGCAAATATCTTTACTTTCTTCCCTTTCTTATTCCCTTAATATGTAACATAAGATGTATTGACTTCATATCATAGTTCATAGTATTTAAGGATTGTTAATTTTCCATCATAGTATTTAAATTATGGTATATCAAGGAGAGGACTAATGACTTTCACTAATCACTCAATGACTTTATCTCCTCTTGTAGGGGAGGAGTCGGTGCATTTCTGGTTGTAGGAAGGATAATTGTATCATGTTAAGCAGAATTATGACCTACAATCATGTTATTGTTTTTATTTTGAGATTAAGACTAGCTTAAAGAGATGTGTATGGGTGCTAAATTGAAAAGAGGTGGACTTGTGATGGTTAATTTTATGTTGTCAACTTGACTAAGCTATGGTGTGACCAGACATTTAAGCAAACATCATTCTGTTATACATTTCTGGATGAAACTTGTATTTGAATCAGTAAACTGGGTAAAGCAGACTGCCCTCTTTAATGTGAACTGAACAACTGAACACCTGAATAGAACAAAAAGGCTGAATAAAAGGGAACTTCTCTTTTCTGACTTCCTTGAGCTGGTACATGAGCCTTTTCAAACCTCTGGACTCAGATTAAAACTTTTGCTTTTTGGGGTTGCAAGTTTGGACTGGAATTTACACCATTGGCTGTCCTGAAGTTAGCTCCAGTTGGCTAACTTCAAATCATGGAACTACTCAGCCTCCATAATCACATGAGCACAATTCCTTATAATAAATCTCATGTGCATGTATTTATATTTATTTTATTATCTATTATATAGATAGGTAGATAGATAATCTGTTTTTCTGTAGAATCCTGGATAATACAACTGGTTTCGGTGACCAGTTTCAATCCTGGCCATCACATGGCTCTTCTCTGAATTGGTATTCTGTCCCTTAGCATGGAAACTTTAATGATATATTCAGAAACTGACCACTTGTAACTTTCTAAAATGGACTATCTTGGTCCAATTTGTGGCTTACCATCACTCCTTGCAAATATAATTGCAAAAGTTTCCTAAGATTCTTCCTGCTTTGGCCCATTTTATCTCCCTACAGTCTATTCTAAACATAGCAGCCAGAGTGATTCTATTAAAACGTCAGACCATATCATTTCTGCTATGATTTGAATGTTTGTCCCCTCCAAATGTCATACTGGAATTTAATTGCTATTGTAACAGTATTAAGAGGTGGGACCTTTACAAGGTGATTAGGCCATGAGGGCTCCACCCTCATGGATGAGATTGGTGCCTTTATAAGAAGGTGAGTACAGTCCCTCTTGCTCTCTCTAACCCTCATTTTCCTTCATGTGATGATCCAGCAAGAAGGTCCTCACCGGATGCTGATACCTTGATCTTAGACTTCCAGTCTCCAGAAATCTAAGTCAATAAATTTTGGTTTGTTAGAAAATACCAAATATGTTAATATATTAACAGAATACATATGCTGTGTTATAGCAGTACAAAACAAATAAGACAATTAACCTGCTAAGAAGTCACTGATGGCTCCCATCTCACTGAGAATAAAAGTGAGCCTTTACCTTAGCAAGCCTGGGTCTACCTGATGTAGGCATTCATTATCTCTCTGATCTCATGTCCTAATTTTCTTCCTCTCATTCTCTCTACCTACTATCTTTCTGCCCCACTGTCCCTTAACTTCACTGAGTATATTCCAGGGCCTTTGCATATTTTTCTCTCTCTACATGAGAGTTTTATTTTTATACCCAGGTTTCTTTATAACTTGCTCCTTAGCCTCTTTTGTATCTTTGTTCAAATATCACCCTTTAGGGGGATCAGATTTGGCCACTCTATCTTAAAATTGCAGCCACCACCTGACACTCCCTATCTACTTCCCTTGCTTCAATTTTCCCTTCAGCATTTACCATGATCTAACATACTATGCATTTTACTCACTTATCTTATTCACTACCTGTCCTTTCTCTGAAATGTAAGCTCTGTGAAGGCAGAAATTATGTTTTGTTCACTGCTATATTTTCAGCCTTTATAATAGCGCCTACCACATTGTAGATGCTCAATAACACTTTTTCTATGAATAATCACAACTTAGAAATTCTGCATTCACATTGCTATGTGCTTAGTTCACAAGCTTTAGAGGAGATTGTCTTTAAATGATTTAACCTCATAACATGCATTTTTAACTCACTTCCAGAGCTATTATGGTATAAGACACAATACATACCTTGAAAATTCTAGCTGAGAAGAAAATATATTTAAAATAATAATATATATCTTTGAAGAACCACAGGGCTAGGACTATTGTCAGGGTATAAACTTCTAATTCAACACTGACTGTAGGCTCAGTTTTTTCTGTTTCTTCTTTCTGAATCGAAAGGTAAGAGAAAGAGAGAATGTCCAAAAAAAAAACAAATCTTTTTCTTCTTCCATTTTTCCAAGAAGCTGTAACTCCTGGCTAGAATTCTCCCATAATTCTCTAGAATACATCAGCCATTGCTACTATCAATGCTTTAATTTGTGCACCATGAGATTTCTCCACTTCCTCTTCTCCAAAACCTTTTAATAAAGGTATTTTTTCTGTGAAGTTTGGATTTGGTGAAGGGGCCACACTCGGGGTCTGGAAGGCCACATGTGGCCTTTAGGATGCAGGTTCCCCACTCCACTCCTCTCTCCCAACCCAGTGGTGACCAAGTCCCATCAATTTTGAGTCTTCATCATGTTCATCTGCATCCTTTCCTGTTGACTCCCACAGCCTCTCTCTTCTGTCAGCTGTCTCATTTGTCATTCGAATTTTTGTGACTGACCCTCTAAGCCTCAGTCTGGCTTGACCTCTGAATCTTTCTATACTTTGTTTGCCGAAAGATGAATCAAAAATTCAAACCTATGAAAAAAACCTAAAGAACTACTATTCTACTGCTTACAAGCCCTTGGTAGCTCACCAATGCCTTCAGGATAAAATTCAAACCCCAAAGAATAGCCAAATTCATTTATGATCTGGTATCTGTCAAAGTCTATAGACTCCACTTTTCTGATTCATTAACTTTTACCATCCAGCCATGCTTGACTATTTAGGATCCTTGAACAAGCCACGATGGGCTTTTGTGTGGAACATCATCTCTTTCACCCAAACCATGCCTGGAAAATTCGTTCTCATTTTTCGAAACTCAATTGAGATGTCACATCCAACAAAACTCCATTCTTGAGTATGCCTTGCCTTCTGCCTCCTCCTCAGCCCTCCTTCCTCCATTCCTACTGAAATACAAGTTCTCTATGCTCCCTGTACTTATATATTTATCATCCTGTGTTGTAATTGCATGGACTCTTCATACTTCATTTCCTCTTTAAATTACAAAACCTTCAGGACTTAATGAACTGTAAATTCTCACAGTCCATCTGCACCTAAGCTTCTGATGTTGATCCTGGAAGTGGCTGATCTTCTCTCCGTACAATAATCCTCCTAGGTTTTAAAATTACTACTGCTTTGGGTAGCTCAGCATGTCTCCATAATTTTTCATTAGGGAGAAAATTAACCCTTTTCAGATTAAGACACAAAGATTTTTCTCATATATTTTATAATTTATAAAATGCATCTTGGTTGATTGTAAAGGGAAGGAAAAAGTATTGGTTGTTGGGTGCCTGGGAATGTGTCTAGAATATTGTATAAATTTGACTTTACACCTAATTTCTCTTTAACATTTTATGGGAACATAACTGTAACACGTAACTAGAATCCTCGTTTTTATTTCTCAGATTTTCCACTAGACTGGGAATCTCTTGTTTTCACAGGGTCTGCAGTGGTTCTGATACAGCTCATCCCCAGTCAACCACAGAAAATGTCTTGTTATCTCCCTGTTGGAGATGCCCCCGTGAAAGATTCCTGACTCTCTGATGGTTTTTCTCTTTTTGACACACAGTGTGTGAAGCTGGAGCAAAGCTGCTGCCAGCCTGTTTGCTTCTCTGTCACTCATGCTAAGATATACCCTAAGGACCTACTTCTTGATTTATAGCTGATGCTCATCGCCAAAAGTTCAGTGGCTTTAAGTCACCTCCTAGGCATGTCCTATGACCAGGGCACTTTGAGACGATCCAGCCTGCAATCCCTATTCCATCAAGAGACTTTCTTCCTAAGAGACAGAGGGAAAGAGAAACTTTGGCTGCCTTAACAGAGCTAAAGTATGACATTAAATCGCACAGGTTAGGCATTAAATGTGTGGTAAAGAAAACATAAGCTAGAGGAGTTCAAAGGCTACCATTTTAAAAATGTAAGTTTATGGAAAGTGACCAAAATTAATCATTCTAAGAATGATGTAAAGTCCCAGAACTTAAATTAGATACAGACATATCTTGTTTTATTGAGCTTTTCATTATTGCACTTCACAAATATTGTGTTTTTTTGCAAGTTGAAGGTTTGTGGCAACACCGATTCCAGGAAGTCTATTGGTGCCATTTTGCCAATAGCACGTGCTCACTCCGTATCTCTGTTTTGCATTTTGGTACTTCTTGAAATATTTTCAAACTTTATTATTATTGTTATATGTGTTATGTTGGTCTCTGATCAACATTTTTTTTTTTTTTTTTTTTTATTAAATGTGTTA
>NW_012149953.1:688875-696794 GCF_000956105.1 Propithecus coquereli
AACTTCATTGATAAATGTTGTGTGTGTTTTGACTGCTCCATTGACCAGCCCTTCCCCACTCTCTCTCCTTCTCCTCAGGCCTCCCTCTTCTCTGAGACACAACAATATTGAAAATAAGCCAATTAATAGCCATACATTGACCAGTAAATATTTAAATGAAAGGAGGATTTGCACTTCTCTCACTTTAAATCAAAAGCTAGAAATGATTAAGTTTAGTGAGGAACATGTGTTGAATGTTGAGATAGGCTGAAATCCAGGCCTCTTGTGCCAACAGCCAAATTGTGAATGCAAATTGCATGTTATTAAAGAAAATTAAAAGTGCTACTGCAATGAACACACAAATGTTAAGAAAGTAAAACAACATTATCGGCAATATGGAGAAAGTTTGAGTGATTGAGATAGAAGATCAAACCAGCCACAACATTCCCAGGAGCCACAGCCAAATCCAGAACAAGATCCTAATTTCTTCAATTCTATGAAGGCTGAGAGAGATGAGGAGGCTACAGAAGCAAGCTCTGACGCTAGAAGAGATTGGTTTATG
Organism: Propithecus coquereli; assembly: GCF_000956105.1. NCBI lineage: Eukaryota > Metazoa > Chordata > Mammalia > Primates > Indriidae > Propithecus > Propithecus coquereli. The sequence goes on from NW_012149953.1 coordinate 689,417, forward strand.
GATTTAAGGAAAGAAGCTGTCTCCATAACATAAAGAACAAGGTGAAGCAGCAAGTACTGATGGAGAAGCCACAGGAAGTTATCCATAAGTACCTATTATAATTGATGAAGGTGGCTATACTAAACAACAGACTTTCAATGTAGATGAAACAGTTTTGTATTGGAATTATATGCATCTAGGACTTTCATACCTAAAGAGGAAAAAGCAATGGCTGGCTTCAAAGCTTCAAAAAACAGGCTGATTCTCTCATTAGGATCTCATGCAGGGATGATTGTTGAATTTGAAGCCAATGCATATTTGCCATTCTAAAAATACTAGGACCTTTAAGAATTATGCTAAACCTACCCTGTCTGTGCTCTATAAATGGAAAAGCAAATCCTGGATGACAGCACATCTGTTTAGAGCATGATTTACTGAATATTTTAAGCCCATTGTTGAGACCCATTGCTCAGTAAAGAAGATTTCTATCAAAATATTACTGCTGCTTGACAACGCACCTGGTCACTGAAGAGCTCTGATGGAGACACACAAGGAGATTAATGTTTTCATGTCTGCTAACAGAACATCCATTCTGCTTCCCATGGATCAAGGAGTAATTTTGACTTTCAAGTCTTACTATTTAAGAAATATGTTTTATACATCTATAGCTACCACAGATAGCAATTCCTTGATGAACATTTGTCATTTATAAGAGAAAATCAAAATGTCAATATTAACAGGAGTTTGGAGATATTAATTCCAACCCTCACTGATGACTTGGAGAGGTCCAAGACTTCGGTGGAGAAGGTAACTGCAGATGTGGTAGAAATAGCAAAAGAACTAGAATTACCGGAGGAGACTGAAAATATAACTTCATTGCTGCAATCTCATGATCAAACTTTAATAGATAAGGAGTTGCTTCTTATGAATAATCAAAGAAAATAGTTTCTTGAGATGAAATCTACTCCTGCGGTGAAAATGCTGTGAATATTATTGAAATGACAACAAAGAATTTAGACTATTACATAAGCTTAGTTGTTAAAGCAGTGGCAGGATTTGATGGACTCCAATTTTGAAAGTTCTACTGTGGGTAAAATGCTGTATATAAAACAGCATTGCATGCTACACGGAAATCTTTCTTGAAAGGAAAAGTCAATTGATGCAGCAAACTTTACTGTTGTCTTATTTTAAGAAATTGGCAGAGTCACCCCAAGCTTCAGCAGCTGCTATCTTGATCAGTCAAAAGCCATCTACATCAAGCAAGACCCTCCACTGGCAAAGAGCTTATGACTTACTGAAGGCTCAGATAATCATTAATATTTTTTAGCAATAAAATAGTTTTAATTAGGTATATACATTTTTTAGACATAATGTCATTGCACACTTAATAGACTACCATATAGTGTAAATATTTATGCACTTTTATGTGCACTGGAAAACCAAAAAAGTGTGACTCATTTTATTATGATATTCACCTTATCATAGGGGTCTGGAACTGAGCCCACAATGTCTTTGAGAGAGGTCTGTATAAGTTTGACATGAAGAAGGTGCAATCGTAACAGAAAAGACAGAATACTCTATAAATAGCGATGAAAGTAAATTTAAAAATATACATTCATGCATTGCTTCAAGCTAGGAGTACATTCTGAGAAGTGGGTCGTTAGGCAATTTCATTGTCTTGCGAACATTGTGGAGTGTACTTACACAAGCCTAGATGGTATGCAGTGTAGGATATTGCTCCTAAGCTACAACCCTGTATAGCATGTTGTGTACTGAATATTGTAGGCAATTTTAACACAATGGTATTTGTATACCTAAACACATCTAAACATAGAAAATGTACAGTAGAAATATGTTATAAAAGATAAAAATGGTCTACCCATATGGGGTACTTACCATGAATGGAGCTTGCAGGACTGAAAGTTGCTCTGAGTGAGTCAGTGATGAGTGGTGAGTGAGTGTGAAGGCCCAGTACTGTCCACTACTGTAGGCTTTATAAACACTGTATACTTAGACTGTACCAAATTTATACAAAATATCTTTCTTTCTTCAATAATATATAACTCTAGATTATGTAATTGTTTTACTTTACAAACTTTTAAATTTTTTAAATTTTGATTCCTGTAATAACAGCTTAAAACACAAACACGTTGTACAACTGTTCAAAGGTATTTTTTTCTTTATGTCTGCATTCTATAAACTCTTCTATTTTTAATTTTTTAATGTTCTTTTACTTTTTAAGATTTTTGTTAAAAACTAACACACAAACACACACATTAGCCTAGGCCTACATAAGTTCAGAATTATCAGTATCTCTGTCTCATCCCACTGGAAGGTCTTCAGGGTCAAGAACAGGCATGGAGCTGTCATCTACTATGATAACAATACGGACCTGCCTGAGGCTGTTTTACAGTAAAATGTTTTTTATAAGTAGGTGGATTGCACTCTAAAATAACAATAAAAAGTATAGTATGGTAAACACATAAACGAATAATAAGACATTTATCATTATTAGGTCTTACATATTATACATAATTACATGTGCTATACTGCTCTATGAGTGGCAGCACAACAGGTTTGTTTACATCAGCATCACCACAAACATGAGTAATGAATTGCACTGTGACATTACAAATGCTACGATTTCACTAGGCAATAGAAATTTTTCAGCTCCATTATAATCTTATAGGACCACTGTTGTATATGTGGTCCACCATTGACTAAAACATCCTTATGTGGTACATGACTGTACATTAATTTGTATTTTTAGTCTTACTATTGGGCCTTTTGGGTATAACATAAAAATGTTTTAACAGTAGTTAATGGTCAAGAACAGCCCTTGGAGTAAGAGTGCCTGGGTTCAAATCCTAGCTCTACCTCTGCCTAAACTTGGAAAGTTATTTATTCCCTACATGAATTCACTTACTCATCTGTAAAATGGTGATAACTACAGTGTGAGTTACATGACATAGTACATGTAAAATGGCACATTGTAAGGTATGCAAAAACTATTAACTATTTTTCATTTTATATTTATTGATCTTTCTCCTCAGATATACACTTAAAGTATATAGATATCCAGAAACTAATTGCTGTCTGAATAATAAAAACATTAGAGAATTTTGAAACCATCTTACAGATTACAGTATTCTTTAAGGATTTTAAAAACTATAGTGGCTCGAGGGTCTATTATTTATAGAATTCATTTTCCTGAATAGTCCAAATCTGTCCTACTTTACACTCTCATATATGGTATTCTCCTAATTGCATACGTTGGTAACAACAACAACAAAAAAGCAACTCATGTTTCTTAAGCGTCATTTAATAAAATTAAACCAATCAATCAATAAATCTCATCTTCAGTTGTATATTACTTTGCAAGCCAGCATATTACCATTGTGAAGTGAGTCCTGGGTCTGTGCTGAGTACATGGTCCCTGCAGGTTACATTATCCCACATCTTAAGCTGTTTAATCCATAAAGCCTAGAACATGGTGAAATACTTTTATTAACCATACTTTTGGTCAGGGAAAGAGACAATAAAGGCTTCTCCTTTGTGGGTATGGCGAGCCTTTTTGAATTACTATCTTATGAGCATGGATAATGCAGTGGCTCATGAGCTCATCTTATGTGGTCCCTTGTTTAGGTTGCAACTCAGAGCTATTTAGTTGCTATGGTGACAGTCACGATAAAGGCTGATTGGAGGAAGATAACATCTTATTTTTTTGTTTTTGTTTTTTTTTACTGAAAAAAAGAGAATACATTCCATGTTGCCCTATTAGACAAGATATTGGGTTACATACATTTTGATTAGCATGTCTCACTTTTTTTAGTACAGATTCTTTCAGTGTGGTACTTTAGACTAAATTCTCTAAAACTTGACTTGGGATTTAGCAAGCTTAAGATAACCTAATCTCCATCAAATGGGATTTTTCTGAAAGTAGTTGCTCAGTATATGAATTATTATAAGAGAAGAAATACTAAATTTAATATCAAGAAGCCAAATTCAGAATTTCAAGCAATGTACACTATGCCTTTTCCATTGATAGACTTATTTAATAAGAATCTATTAACAGGAAATTATAGAAACTCTAAATAGGTAATTTATAAGGGCTTATTTCCTTTTAATTCTCTGATCCCAGCTGGAAAAAGGTGTGATTGGAGAATGGTTTAATTGTTCATGGACATCTGTCTTGGGAGTCAATTGAAAAATAATATCCTGGGCATATTATGGCCTACAGAATTTTTGACATTTTTGTATTTTTCACAATCAAGCCATTGTCAAAAAGTCAGGTAGTGAAACTCCTAAAATCTTATGGATACATTTAGAGTAGAAAAAGAATAAAAACTTGGTCATATATCAATATGCACAGCTGGAAAGCAGATGTTCAATTGAGTGATCTCAGTACTTAGGGAAAGCTATTAAACCTGTTACTTACTCAAATGAGAAATTCCCAAAATTTATTGTCCTTATATTTGACTGACTTCTTTTTGCTCCTTTAAATTAACTCTGGAATTATTATTTCTATTATTATTATTGTTGCTGAAGCCAATTACCATGGAAGTTTGACTCTGTACAATACAGTACATGAGTGCTAAGAAATGCCCAAGGCTGCTGTCAATCAAATTAACCTGTGAGTTATGAGTTGTTTACTGTACTGGGAAATGAAGTGATAAATGCGTTCCAACCATAAAATGTGACATTTAGTACTAGATATACCAACTTTAAATAAGTTTTCTAATTCATTCACCAGCATGCCAAAACAGTTTTAACTGAGCCTTCATTATCAAAGGAGGCATATAACATTCAGCTGTTAAAGTACTGGTGATTGTGCACTTCAAACCTTTCCAACCCTGTGCATGTGGGAGGGGGGCTGACTTGCTTTCATCAAAGGCCATTTTTGTCCTTTTTATGATTAGTGGCAAATCATTATAAGCTTCCACAAGTTTCTTTGATTCAAAAAAATTGTTTGGATTAATCATGGCTGGCTCATAATATTACTAATTTAGTGAACCTTAAATAGAGATATTTCACAAACGATTTTATCATGCTCAAAAAAATTAAGACTGTATTTTGATGGCCCTATTTACTGTTACATAGTTACTTCAGGTTCACATTGCATGACTTCTTAGCCTGTGATTTACTAACAGGATTTCTTTAAGGGTCATATTGGAGGGCAAAACTGCCCTGTAGTACTAGAAACACTTAATGAGATGCCCAGAGGAGCTGGAAAACAAAATTCCAATCCTGAAAGTACCACTTAAGCACGAGTACTGCGTCCCTCCTCCAGAGGGAGAAAGATCCTTTTTCTTATAGTCTGCTATTAAAAACAAAAATTAAATGCTTGTGAATTGGTGCTCTATGAGCCTAGCTATGCTATCTCCCAGAACACCTAATTAGATAATTACATTTTAGACAAAATAGTACTATAGTAATTCACAGTACAAATTCCAGCTAGGGAATAGAAATTGATACATGAAATATGTATCGATACAAATACAAATACATGCATATGTGTTCTATGCAGACTTGAGCTATTAAGGACCATTAAAAACACTGGAGCAAATAGCTCCTGGGGATTAAGCTGTAAGAGACCTCTTTATAATCAGAAGGCAGCTAATCCCTGCTCACCTATTTGAATACTTAGCCTCCCAAATATAACATTAAACTATTATTTTTTTATTTGTGATGTTGCATGTGCATGCAAATATTGGCAAAAATGTCATCGCCTAACGATCTTGGGATGTTTTCAGATTTAATAAACCTAGAGGAAAAATGCATCTTGGATTAGAGGATTTTTAAACAGGTTAATTCTAAGTTAAATTCATTAAATCATTTATACCAGCTACCCTGCCATTTCCCCTGACCTCCCATCTCATAATTCTCACATTTCCTTTTCCCTCCCCAAGCTGCAGTACTAGGTTCTGATTTTTCACTCTCTAATTTTTCATGACCTCCATCTGTAAATTCCTTTTTAGAGCCTGCTGCCTTTAGGTTTTTTCCACAGCAGGACTTGTGCACCTGAGCCGTATGCTAAAATATACCCTCTGTCTGCTTTGACCAGAACCAATGATGGTAATAAGTGACTGTCATGGTTTTACTGAGTAGGAAATTGAGGCATTCTTGAGCCTTTCTTTTCAAGTATTTCTTACATACATACATATACCGTTGGTATAAAAACATATGTGACAATTATAATAAGCATTAGATACTGAGACCTCTATTTTTCTATGAGATTTCAAAGAGAAATGCTTCTGAGCATCTTTCCAGTCATAGCTACTTCTTGTGTAACAATTGGGGAGTAGTAAGATACTTATATACACATACAAATCTACTCAAGAAGGCAAATGAGTATAAATTTAGTAGAATTGATTATATTGTCTCTAGAGTTGCTCTACTATCATACCTTTCATGCTACTATACAAACTTAGCAAGAGGCATTTTCTTCTCTTACTTGCTTTTTCCTTCCTTATTCTTACCCTTCATTCCAAAAGAAGATGTTCAATGCCTTTTGATTATCCAGGTAGTATTTTCTCTTAATCCTAAAACAATACTTTTCAGAGAGAAACACATTTCTTAATAGATATAAATAGATTTCATATATACAGATAGATGTGTTTATGTATATACATATATATTCACATAGACCCATATTCATATATATGACACTGCTTCATTATATTGCCCTTCAGCATTTGCCTTAGAAAGCCATTTCAATCACATGGAGTTTTGTAGTGATACAGTACCACTATAGACCCAGAAAAGGGAAGCCTTTTACTTCCCGTGCTTTATAGGGCCCCACATATCACACGCCCAAGTAAAATAGATGCATTGAAGACTACAGATACCCTACCACTCAGAATCAAGCAGTCACAGCATAATCTGTGACTGACTCCTTATACCCTCTCTGGTGAGGAACACCTTTCAGGCTACAAGGATACCCTGCCTATGTCTTTTGCCCTATTTCTTCCAAGCAGAAGGTGCCTATGTCTGAATGCAGTGAGGAGTTGCAGCTATATTACTGCCCAATTTAGAGATGGACAATATTTCAGAGGACAGTGAGAATCTGAGCTGCGAATGTGCTTAGGTAAGAAAATTCAAATTAATTAACTTGTCAAATCCTTCTCTCAGATAGCAAGAAAACAGGAGACTCTTTGCATGACAAAGTATTGTTTCCCAGTGGTGCTGAGTGTCCATTTTCTTGCTTCTATTCACATTCCAATTCATGGTTCCAGAACACTAAACAATTAGCACATCATGCACATGGCAGCTGAGAAACATTTTGCAATGTTAAACAATTCTTATTGCTCTTCAATTTGTATGCTTGATGATGTTGATTTAACATGCATGAAGTATGAGACCAATTCCTTACAATGCCAACTGGAAAGATGTGCTAGAA
>NW_012149953.1:699480-701671 GCF_000956105.1 Propithecus coquereli
ATGTCTATACTACCCAAAGTGATCTACAGATTCAATGCAATCCCTATTAAAATACCAACATCATTTTTTGCAGATCTAGAAAAAATAATTCTACACTTCGTGTGGAACCAGAGAAGACCCCATATAGCAAAAGCAATCTTAAGCAAAAAGAGCAAATTGGGAGGCATCAATTTACCAGACTTCAAGCTATACTATAAGAGCATGGTACTGGCACAAGAATAGAGACACAGATCAGTGGAACAGAACTGAGAACCCAGATATAAAACCATCCTCATATAGCCATCTAATCTTTGACAAAGCAAACAAAAACATACACCAGGGAAAAGAATCCTTATTCAATAAATGATGCTGGGAAAAGTGGATAGCCACATGCAGAAGACTGAATCAGGATCCGCACTTTTCACCTCTCACAAAAATCAACTCACAGTGGATAACACTCTTGAACCTAAAGCATGAAAGTATAAGAATTCTAGAAGCAAATGTTGGGAAAACTCTTATAGACATTGGCCTAGGCAAAGAATTTAAGAAGACCTCAAAGGCAATCACAGCAACAACAAAAATAAATAAATTGGGACTTGATCAAAATAAAAAGCTTCTGTACAACCAAGGAAACTATCACTAGAGCAAACAGACAACCTACAGAATGGTAGAAAATATTTGCATGCTACACATCTAATAAAGAGCTAATAACTAGAATCCACATACAACTCAGAAAAATCAGCAAGAAAAATCCAAACAATCCGATCAAAAAGTGGGCAAAGGACACCAACAGAAACTTTTCAAAAGGAGATAGACTAATGTCCAACAAACATATGAAAAAATGCTCAATATCTCTAATCATGAGGGAATGCAAATCAAAACCACAATGAGCTATCACTTAACGCCGGCGAGAATGGCCTTTATCAAAAAATCACAAAACAAAAAATGTTGGCATGGATACGGAGAGATAGGAGCACTTATACACTGCTGTTGGGACTGAAAACTAGTACAATCTCTGTGGAAAGTAATATGGAGATACCTCAAAGAGCTACAAGTAGAACTGCCATTTGATCCAGCAATCCCATTGCTGGGCATCTACCAAAACGATAAAAAGACATTCTATAAAAAAGACATCTTCACTATAATGTTTAGGACAGCACAATTCACAATTGCAAAAATGTGGAAACAATCCAAGTGCCCATCAATACATGAGCGAATTAATAAAATGTGGTATATGTATACCATGGAGTTCTACTCAGCCAAAAAACCCAATGGCGATCTAGCACCTCTTGTATTATCCTAAGTAGAGCTGGAGCCCATTCTACTAAGCGAAGTATCATAAGAATGGAAAAACAAGCACCACATGTACTCACCATCAAATTGGTATTAACTGATCAACATTTAAGTGCAAATACAGTGGTAATATTCACGGTGTCAGGCAGGTGGGAGAGGGGAGAGGGGATGGGTATATTCACATCTAATGGGTGCGATGCGCACCATCCAGGGGATAGACATGCTTGAAGCTCTGACTCGGGTGGGGCAAAGGCAATATATGTAACCTAAACATTTGTACCCCCGTAATATGCTGAAATAAAAAAAATGTCTAAATACAACATGATTGTTGTTGATTTAATATAATAATAACCTGAAGTCCTATAATTTGTGCAGATTTTCTAAGTTTTCCTTAATGCAAACAGCCATATTTGACTTAGAATACTTATCTAATTATGTGAGAAATAAAGTACATTTTTTTTACAACCTATGAGATTTGCTTTGCTTTGTTTTCAAAAATGTTTAATCTTCAGATAAGAGTAACATTTTACAAAATTATAAATCGTTTCAATACACAAATAAGAATAAATAAGCTTGTATATTATTTCTCACAGAAAATCTGGAAATATAAAACATATTAACGTATGTGATCTTTATCAGGTTGCATATAATTAATTAGACACATAGACAAAAATTCAAGGACAGTCTTGAACAACCAAATTTTTACTTTCTTATTTCCTACCACTACATTCTTCTCTTTCTCCAAATAACCTCATTCTGCTGCAATAGCAAATATTATGGTACTTTTCAAGGTTATTTTCAGAAGTACAGTTTTCATTTAATGTGATATTAATTTTTATCCTCAAATTTATTTCTTTCAAAAAACCCCTGCAGGCAGGGCGCGGTGGCTCACGCCTGTAATCCTAGCTCTCTGGGAGGC
>NW_012149953.1:701721-766013 GCF_000956105.1 Propithecus coquereli
ATTTAAGAGAAAATTTACCTTTGAAAATATGGAAAATAATTTCGATTTCTTACATTCAATTTACATTCTTGATAAAAATACATATTCAAAATGTATACATGTGTGATACAATTATATTTTCTTGTTAATCGTTTAGATCATTACTATCAATAGCACACAAATTTAGTAAATTCTTTATTAAAACAAGGACATTATTTTGCTAAAAAAAGGCAAGAAAAATACACTTTATGGAATAATATATAAAAATATGTGAGGTAATCTACATCTTTATTTTATTCTTTCTCTAAATGCCAGAAATCCATTAGTAGTACACAGTCATGAATAAAAATAACTAAGTTCAACTTGTTGACATTGCTATATAAATACCACAGCTGAATCAATTTTTTCTGATATTGTCACTATGAAGGCATATTTGTCAAAGTAGGAGGATAAAACATTCTTTTTTATAATTTTAACTATTTAGACATAGGATATATGTACACTTCCACTTGTTTTGTTTCCAAAAGAATATTATTGAACAGTATTATTTTTGAAAATATATTCATTTGACTCTGGTATGGATTGGATCCACAATGCCCTCTCCTTTTAGCCTTACGCCTATCAGAATGACCATTACTAAAGATCAAAAAACAAAATATGCTGGCATGGATGCAGAAAGAAATGAATGGTTAGCCACTGCTGGTAAGACTGCAAATTAGTACAACCTCAATGGAAAACAGTAAGGAGATTCTTCAAAGAAATACATGTAGACCTACCATTCGATCTAGCAATCCCACTGCTGGGTATCTACCCAAAAGAAATGAAGTCATTTTATCAAAAAGACACTTGCACTTTAATGTTTATCATAGCACAATTCACAATTGCAAAGATATGGAATCAATCTAAGTGCCCATAAATTCATGAGTGGATAAAGAAAACGTGATATATATATACACATATATATATATAGCATGGAGTACTACTCAGCAATAAAAAGGAATGAAATAATGTCATTTGTGGCAACTTACATGGAACTGGAGACCATCATCCTCAGTAAGGTCTCAGGAATGGAAAACCAAAGACCATATGTTCTCACTAATAAGTGGGAGCTAATAGATGGGTATTCACAGGCACAAAGCAATGTAAAGGACATGAGAAACCAAGAAGGGGGAAACTTACCTATTAGATACAATGAACACTATTCTGGTGATGAGAACACCAAAAGCCCTGACTTAAGCATTATACAAAGTATCTATGTAGCAAAAACACTTGTACTCCCTTTATTAATATTTTTTAAAAAATGTCTTCAGAGCCATTTCAAAAACAAAAGGTCAACTGTTTTTGGATTTTTGATTTATTAGCAGCCATAAAATCACTCACCATACTTCTGGTAAGTTGTTATTTGGAGAGGCATGAAAAAGATCTGTGATGTCTGATGAGTTTTCCCCGTTAAATTATTAAGGCTTTGGAATCCTCTAGAGTATGTAGTCAAAGAAAACTATAACTGATTTGAAGAAATCTTCATTTTCAGAAATTATCAAATCTTGGTGAATCTCAGGATTCCAGAAACATCAGAACGTGGATTTTGGTGAACAGTGGAAGACTGTATGAATGGAAATGTAGGGAGTCTGGGAAGAAAAGACACAGTGACACAAGTTGCCCTTTGCTCTAAGCTTAAAGGGGTATTTTTGCAATAGTTTGCTAGGATCAGCTTCAGGTTTCACAGGTCTAATTCTTTTCTTTGCTTAATTTTATGCTTCTGGCTGCTTAGCATTAGTCTGTCTTTGGTTACATTGCTGGTGGGTCTCCATAGGGGTGGAAAAATTCATGGCTGGTAGTTGATCTGTTACTACTGAGCACATAAAGACCATTGTAAACTTCTGTCTAAATGTAGTGAGACAAAGACCCTAAATAGCATTATTTTATTCCCACTTTATTAAACATTGGAGAGACTATGATAGGAGTTTCAGGGAATAGACTTAGCTCAAATTTATGATTATTTTATATTGACAAAAAATCTACATTTAAATAGTTATTTTGTTTTTGAGATATTTCATATATTCATTATACTTCAACATCAAGTCATTTTAAGTTAAAGCATATAATGAATGTCTAGTAATAAGAATGTCTAGGTCGGGCGCGGTGGCTCACGCCTGCAATCCTAGCTCTCTGGGAGGCCAGGCGGGAGGATTGTTTGAGCTCAGGAGTTCCAAACCAGCCTGAGCAAGAGCAAGACCCCGTCTCTATTAAAAATAGAAAGACATTAATTAGACAACTAAAAATATATAGAAAAAACTAGCCGGACATGGTGGCGCATGCCTGTAGTCCCAGCTACTCGGGAGGCTGAGGCAGGAGGATCACTTGAGCCCAGGAGTTTGAGGTTGCTGTGAGCTAGGCTGACGCCACGGCACTCACTCTAGCCCAGGCAACACAGTGAGACTCTGTCTCAAAAAAAAAAAAAAAAACAAAACCCTGCAATATCCTCTTCAAAGTTAAAAAACTTAACAAGTTGGGTGTGGCAGAGTGAGCAGAGGAAAAAGAATAGAAAAACATTGTTTTCTTCATATTAAATAGAATTGTGATTTATACGATTTAGTGGTACCTAATCCACATAACCTGAAATATCACATAAAGTCTGACCCTCGATTTGCCTACATAAAAATATTTTTAGGGACCATGATTGGTAAGGTGTACAGAAATAGCCTTCTGACTTTTCCACTCTCGAATGAATCTCTGCAACTTGCTGAAAACTGTTCTTTTATTATCAATATTAATAAAAGGATTTCTTTACTGTAGACCAACATTTATACCCTCTTTCACACTGATATATAGTTTTCTATTTCAAACTTAAATTCCTTTCTCTTTTATAAAGAAAAACACGTATTAAAATAAGCTGAAATACCCATCGCAAGATATTAATGTCAAGATTCTGAAACTCAGACTAGCAGACCTAGGAAGTAATGTTTCACACAGAATGCTGTCTGAATCTAATCTACTTCCTCTGCATTTGCTGCATAACGCATAATTACATCTTTTGGCTATTGGACATCACTCTATGTAATTAGCATAGCATGGTGTATGGTGACTTAGCCTAAAATCTGCCAATTACTTCTACTTGAATTCCAGGACGTCAAGTATTAATACTTTTCCAATTATCCTCACTTACAATCTAGGAAACAAAAATATCTTGATTTAACGATTTCTATATTTCATATTTTATTTTCTTTTGTTATCGTGACCGCAAAGGACAACATAATGCTATAATTGCATAGAACTTTGTGTTTGCAAATTAATCTTTGTTAACATTTGAAACATCATTTGAAATTTTTTATAAATACATTTTATTTTCAAAACTATATGGAAAATAGATTATATGTCAATCCCCATATCAGTTATTCTAATTATTATTGTTCTTTTCAATCAAGTATATTAAAATGATTTTCAATAGTTTTTTTTATCAATCTCAACAATATTCAAGAGACACAGGTTAGTATTAGCGAAAGTCCCATTACAAACTAAAATAATAAAGAAAAATGGCCTGCTCAAGGTACACAGTCAGTCAGCATTGGCATTGGGAGTAGAGGGAAATCTGTTACTATAACTATAGCAATAGAAAAAATCATACAATTATTCTAATTATAACTTTAGATCAAATATAATATAATCCAGGATTCTGACACTCTTTCAAATCACTGTACACAGATGGAGGATATTGGATTTATTAAAACATTAGACCAAAGGAGTGAGATTATTTTTCACACTACATATACATGCGATTTATATTTGCAAAACCAACATGCTGCTAAAATTTAAATCCACTTATGATAATAGAATTTTTTACATATCTGACAATATAAATAGCATCTGCAACTCCATAATGATATGCTCTATCTTATTTTTATTTGCATCTTTGCACAATACTCTTAAATATATCTAACAGTAATTTCTGAACACAACAGAGTAGTAGTTTGTAGTTTTCTCCTGGAAGCATATGTGTGATCTTAACATAATGTATCTTCATAAGATATTTTAGAACTATTTCTCAAAACATGAGTCACTTCTAGGGTAAGAGTTTGATTTCAACAAATTTAACTACTTCAAGTGTCATTAAAATCACAGTGAAAACATACTATACTGACATTTTCTGACGTTTTAGATGGTTTTCAAACCACTGTTAAGAAACATCTTTATAAAATCTTTACACAAATTTTTAATAAAGAAAATGAGGCAAAGCCTTTCAAAAATCAAAAGAATGTGTATTTATGTGAAACAATTCAAAGTAAATTTGTATCTGATATTAGTAACCCATAAATTTTCAGAACATGTTGAGTCCATTTAGTCTGATATCTAACATAATTTATAACTCTGAATTTCTTTTTTAATGTAATTATATTTTCCAAAAATGTGTTTAGTGGAACTACATTGCCATCTACTATTAGAGTACCGCAATCCAAAAATGCAAGGAACACTGTACTAAACTATGAAAACTTTGATACACATTTGAGAATTGAAGGCCCCCAGAAGTACTATGGTATGAAGCATATTCCAAACATTTTGGAACAAATTGATCTTGAAACCCTCTTTTTCACAAAATTTACTTACTAACCCTTTTTACACACAAAAACACTTTAGTGAATTATTATCTAGAAATAAATATCAATGAGTAGTGACTGGTTGATTACATTCTTCCATTTGTTATTTTATTATTATTACTGTTAAATATTAAAATCATTGATTTCTCTTCTTAGTCTTATAACACCATTGGGTAGCTTCATTTTTAAATAGAACATAAATATTTTCTAAGTGTCTCAACCTCCAAAATAAAATTATCTTAATAAAATTTATTTTAGTATTAATAAATACCCTATACACATAATGAAACAGAAATGGTGATTCAAATTTAAGACTACATATTTTGCCCAAATTAATCTTACTGATTTCCTGGGTTATTTAAAATATAACAAATAAATATGTATTTTCCATGACAGATTGACCCATAAGAAAGACATCATATATAGTTTTAAATATGGAAACATTTGACCTAAAATAGTTGATATGCGTGTATCATACCATTTATAATTTATGTAGTTTATTGTTAAAAGAACTTCTACTAAAATTTTTCTTCAAAAAATGTTGTTGATCATCCATTATGCTTCAGGTAACAAATTAAGGACATTATAATAAATTTTATAGGCGAGAAACTTGGTCTTACAGCCTTTTTGTATCTAGTAGCAAATAAATAATTAAACCATAATTTCTGAATTAGAGTATAACAGAGTTAGAAGAATTGTAGGTAAAGTTATCAACTTTTCTATAAATTTATCTTTTACCTTTTTTCAAATATATGAAGTAAACCATATTATTGCTCCTAATAGTTAAACTTAATTATTTTACATGTAAATATTAAAATTTAATTCACTAATGATTTTGATTTAGAGGCTAGCTATATAGTTTTTAGTGATTTTTTTCTTACTTCATTAAAGGTCCTACGTCTTTCTAAGGTAGGAGAACATGCTTTAGGTTCAAATGTAAGAAAAAATGTTAGGGGAATGTTTTCTTAAAGAATAGCTAAAATTTTGATGAGTATAGAAGAAAGGCAGGTAGAATGGTGTTCTGCTGTTTCATTAAGCCATTTGGTATTTTCAAAAACAATGATCTCACTTATCTCATTAGTTTTTTAATGGAAATTTAAGTAAATAACAGGTAGGCGGGAGCATTTTGCAAAGCAAATATTGTTATGAAAGTAGCAGATATGTTTACTTTAGAATTTTAACCTATAAACATTTTATTTACAGAAACAAAAATGATGAAGAGTGGTAACACATACAATAAGCACTTAATTTACACAATATTCTCATCGAGAGTCTTTTAAATTCCCACACTCTTTTTGGTATGTGGCAGTTTGAAAAATTACACAATTCTTTGAAATTCTTCCCATTAAGGTATAGAGTCTATTTCTCTACTCCTTAAATTCAAGCTGGCCCTGTGCATTATTTTGATGAGAATGGTGTACAAGCTCTGAACACGGTCACTAAGAAGCTTGGCATTCCGCTGCATTCTTGGAACATCTTCACCCTTCCATGTGTACAAGCATAAGATAGCACTAGATGATAGGCCAGGTGGAGAAAGACAAAGACATGTAAACCAACTGTCAGCCAGACCTCTGCTGACCCTGCAGCTTCCCAAATACATAGAGGTGTGGATTAATTGAGATTGGCAGAGCCACCCAGCTGGGTTCAGTCCACATTGTCAATCCATACAACCATGAGCTAAAAAATTGATTGTTGTTTTTAAGTCACTAAGTTTAGTGGTAGGGGTTATTCAGCAGTGCCAACTCATACAGATTACTTAAAGAAAAGTATTCATTCTACAAAACCTACATGTGTCCACCCATAGCTCACTAGAAACAATCCCACTGAAAAAAAAAATAAGACCCACCTCCCTTGTCTATAAGATTTATGGAAGCAATTCATGCACAATTGGAAAGATTTTGAGGGTGTTTTTAAATAACTTAGACTTTAATGAAACATGGAACATAGTATACGTTTTAAAATTTTCGACCAGTTAGAAACATTGTTATTAACATTTGGTTTCCTGCTCTAAGGCCTAATAACCTCAAAATCCTCAACTCGAAGGAGACATACGTGATGTGGAGTGTATTAGCAAGGGAGTGCAGAGAGAAGGTCTCATGTCACAAGGGTTACTGCTTAGCAAGATGTCCTAAGGAAAATGTAAATAATAAACTAATATTTCTACTTACTGGTCAGGTGTTTGCTAAATGAATTTACAAATTGCCTTAGACACTTGATAAATACCCATTTTAAAGTCAATTATTTAAGTTTATTGCCAAATTTCAATTTTTTTCCCTACAATTTCCAATATTTATAGAAGAGAAACAAAATAGTATAGATAACAAACATACTTAGCAATGTTAATAACCTATTTTTTCTCATTGCAAAGATGAAAGTTGAGCCCCAGTAAAGTCTGCACTGAATGCAGCTAAATGTATTAGCATGTCTGTGTTGAAGCTTCAGAAAATTGCATGGAAAGACCTGGATCAAGCAATGAGTATTTATGATCACAAAGTTAATAGCAGCTAAAACAACAAGGAGTGTTTTGAAGAGTAGCTGGCATGCCTAAATAAAAAGTATATCAAGCAAGAGCTCTTTATTACAATTGAAATACATATTCATGTCTTGCCAAGCCTTATACAAGAGTCAGGACAGCTTTAAAAAGCGATGTATAGACAAAGGTGTGAAGAGAAACTTTCCATTCGCTCATATTTTCTTACCTTATATTTCATATACAGTGTTCACCCTCAGAGACGACAAACACAGTTCATGGAAAATTAATGCAAAGGCTGAATGGTGAGGCCAAGAAGTTAAAAGAAGTGGTATCTTTGAATAAGAAGTATACATCCTCAAATCAAATCTGCCAGGCACGTCAAGAATATTTGCAATTGGTCTCAAATTTTTGCATTTTTGAGTAAACTAATGTTGTTGTTACATTTCCCAAATACATTTTTCAAAAAAGAAAACTAAACCCCATCAAATAGTAAAATAATAATTATAAAAAGGCAAAATCCTATAATTTAAACTGAGTTGTGAGTACATATATAGGTAAAAATGTTTGAGTATTTATTTATTTGGCTAGTAATTTTCTATGGAAGTATACACATTGCTTACACTGTAGAGAAATCTCACAAGAAGTACCTTACAATTCTCTTAGTTTTAGCTTTCTTAAACAGAAATTTAGATTTATATTTTTCTTTTGGTTAATCTGAATCCAAATCATACATATTTCTGCCACTAAAATTCTGATTCCCTTTTCCATGTCTTTCCCTTATAATTTATATTTCAGGAGATTGAACAATTGACACGGTAACTGTTCGATGCAGCCCTTCTGCTGGAATGAGATTCATACTGAGAGAGCCAGGCAGTGCACCAACCACGCACTTCGCCCAGCTCACCTTGTTGGAAAAATGATAACCACGAATCAATGAAAAATTGTTAAAATTACTACTGTCTTCTCCAAAACAAGAAAATTAATTTCAGAAATGCAAGGGACCTATTTCAAAAATAAGATAACATTAAATATGTTAGAGAATAAAAATACAAGTAACATTTTAAAACCACTTTAAAAATAGCCATATTCACGGTGAGCTTCAAATATTCTTGCTATAAATATTTTAAAAAATCTTTGTGATAATGAATTATGATGTAGAAGCAGTTATTTTTTTAAAAAAAAGCAAGTCCGTTAATGAAAAATGTATGTACTCAAACTTGTTCAATATCTATGCTCTATGAAATAATTTTTAAAACTATTTTTTGTAATAAGAAAATTTGAAAATCAGATCTTAGCCAAATGTTCAAACTTAGTATAACTAATAGTAGAACAACTTGAAATTATGCAACTCATAAAAAATACAATATAATATATACAAAATGATGTTTAATCTGAATCTAATTAAACCCTTAGACTTAAATTCTGGTTAATAAGATATATAGGAAGTGGGGTAACAAGTTAAACAACTCAATAAGGAAATAATCAGATAAAGCCCAAACATGGCATATTCTATAAAACAATAGATTTAGACTCTCCAGAAGAAAACATTATGAAAAAAATTAAAAGATAGTTGGGGAGGAGAAATTAAAAGAGACTTAAGAGAAATGACAATCCAATGCAATGTGTGAACCTATCCAAGTTAAGAGGGGAAATGCTATAAAAAATTTGCATGTGGTTTGGATATTAGAGGACATTAAGGAATAACTGTTAATTTTTCTAAATTTGATAATGACATTTTGGTTATGTAGAAAAATGTACTTACTCTTAAGAGATGCATGTGGCAGTATTCAAGAGTGTTCTACTTTGAACATATGTGTCTCCAAATTTCATCTGTTGGAACCTAACACTTGATGTCACAGTATTAAAAGATAGGGCTTTTAGGATGATTAAATTATGAGTGCTCCTGTCCTCACGAACAGATTAGTGCTCTTACAAGAGATTTTAAGGAAACAACCTAGGCCCTTTTTGTCCTTCTCTCTCTTCTGCCAGATGAGATCACTGTGTCCATCTTCTCCAGAGTAAATAGAAGAAAGCCCCCTCTTGGAAGCAGAAACCAGGCCCTCAACCCACACTGAACCTGCCAGCAACTTGATTTTGGACTTCTAATCTCCAGAATTAAGATAAGTAAATTGCTGTTCTTTATAAATTACCCAGTCTTGGGTATTTTGTTGTACCAGCAGAAATGGACTAAAAAAAGGAGTATTATAAGTCTACAACATACTTACATATAGCATATCTGTGTGTGAGAATGTATGTATGTGTTTGATTATGCATAATATTTTCCAAAATGTTAACTATTGGTGAATCTAGATAAAGAGTGTACAGGTATTTGTTGTACCATTTTTTCAACTTTGCTTCGTGTTCAAAGGTGTTGTCATGTTTAGAATCAAGTATGATATCTATACACACATGTATACGTAGAAAGGTAAGTAAAATTTATTTGAAAATATTAATAAGTTTAACAAATAATATACTTTTTATTTCAAAGAAAAAATGAAGAAACTGTACCAATCCATAAGGTGTTGTCCCTGAATCTACAGCCATATTGTTAAGTACCACTTCCACTGCCTCTATCTTTCCTTCTTACTCCAATGGTGATATTGCTCTCTGTGCTGAGACATTCCCACTTACTTTTTCCTTCCTCTAAGACGTGGGTAGGATGGTTAATCAATACTTTCTATAGTGCAATGCAGGAAATTATCTTTCAGGCTTGTTTGATTCCATACTTATCTCAAAACCTTCCAAGACCTAGATTTCTTTCTGAAGGGAAAACAATGGCTATGGATTGGGCACTGTGGTCTAAATCACGCAGAAGGAACATACCTCTACTTAAAATCAAGAAACTCTATTTATAAGACTATTTGTGCATTTTTGAGTACCTTTAGTCCTTAGAACTTAATCAAATCTGGATTACATAATTAAATTGATTATGTCTGAGACTATATTGTGGAATTCTGGTGAAAGATGCTCCATTCCTCTTTTTTCTCTTTGTGTCCCAAACATTTACGAAGCACTCACTATTTCCCAGGCATGGTATTAGGAGCTGGATTTCAAACAAAAATATTGAGTTGTTTATTAATTATTGTCTCACCCTTGTTCTCTACTTCACTTCCCAGATTAAACATTGACTTGCCAGAGCAAGACATCTCTCAAGTCTAATTTTAAACCCCCTTCTACCTTATCACAGTATGGAAATGAAGAATTCCTTTGCTGTATGTAACAGTAAAATTAGAAGAAGGCAAGTCAGTCTTGCCGCTCCAATCAAGAGTAACAGCCTGCACTGTACTCCCCAGACTCTGAGGAAGGACTGAAGGGGAAGGACTACTAGTGTGGCATGGGGTGATGTCAAACAATAATTCCCTTTATCAATAACTGATTTTTGCATGGGCATAAATCTAATCAATGGTTTGATAATAGATACTGTTTGAGGAACTGCTGGAGAAGAGTTCCTCACGGATAAAAACATATGCGATGAAACGAACATTCCTATCTTTCTGCCTTTGATATCATTGTGGTACTTGAAACTGAGACACCTGTAACCATAAGGAACCAACCTACGAGGACAAGTCCATATGCTATAGAGAGCAGAAGAGAAACATGGAAAGTGTGTGGTTTCTTGACATCGCTGAACTGCTAAATTAATCAAACTCGGAACTACTCAAGCTTGCTATTCATATTATGTAAAATAATACATTTTCCTTATTTAAGCTAGCTGAGTCTAGTTTTGTTGTTTGATGATGAAAGCATCCTAACTGATCCAAGTGGAGGAGGTGAAAAACATCTTGCAGGTCAAAAATTCATGTCTTAGGATTTAAAAATAGTGAGGTAATCTACTGTTACGCAAGTAGAAAAAGGGAAGTAGTTGGGACTGAAACAAAACCCATACATTAGATCTAAAAAAGTACTAACCAGACCAGCCAATTAGTGAGTCTGAGTGGGGAGGTAGAGCTGAGCAGAAAATTACAGTGTCAAAAAAGGGCATTAGTTTGTTAGATTTGAGCCCATGTAAAGCATCATGGTTGCTAAGGTGAGATAATGAGGTACCAAGAGGTAGTAAGGTCATGAAGATAAGCTCTTTGCAGGTGACAGTAGCATGGGAAAGCAGGCAGATTCTTATCATCTGAGACCTCAGTTCACAAGAAACAAGGCCTCAAGTATCCAACCAGAGGCTCAGAGAAGTCATGCAGTCCATATATGGACACCAGCATTACATAGAGTAACCAGGGGAAACTTCTGGGTTGAAACAAAGGCCTATAGGCTCAATTTGGACATATGTAGGGATATGAGTTATGATTGGGAGACAATGCAAGTTAAGCATCTTAGAAATTAGATAGGAAAGATAAGCAGAAAATCATGGGTGTAATATGTAAAAGGTAAGCTACGCTAGGATAGCAGACACATTTTGAAGAACAAGGAATAAAGATCAATACACAAGATGAGTGAGGAGAAACCATTTACCTGGGCTGTGATTAGGAAATAGACTTTGTAGTGCCATGCTGTGCTGGGAATGAAAGATACTATATTCAAAAATGTGGCCAGAGGGTTAGTGGGCCTTGTTTGATCATGTCTGAATACATCAGAAAGCGTCTGGCTGGGAATAGGGGAAGAGACTGAATGAAAGACACCAGTCCTGGACTTGGATCCATCTCTTGGCAGCAAAGGAAGCTGCCTCTGTTGTCACAGTAAGGCAAAACCCCATGACTCCAAGCCTTGTAGTCCCATGCAAGTATTCTCTATGCGATCCAGAGACTCAGGCTAGTTGCTGCCCTAGGAACCTCGGCGGTATTGTAATTGCCCGTATACTTTACCGGTAGAAATAGGTACCTAGTAGGTGTCTAGTTGACAAGAAAGGTGATAAAGGAAACAATGCAGGAGCCTCACAAACATCTATGAGGCACTGAGTAAGTGAGTCAATATTTAGCCTCAGAGGCTGGAGAGACATAGTGTTCACAGCACGAGAGGGTGGCAAATCATCCGTGTTCATGCAAACTCAGAGCTCAGTCCAGGGGCCGAGAGGCTGTGCTGGGAAGACCTTGGCAGGGGGAGGACAGTGGAGGCAGCGGTGAGAAGCTAGGATGGACAAGGATAGGGGGAAAGGAGCTGCCACCATGCCTGGTGCACTTTTTGTCCTGAGTTCCTAGCAGATTGTCTAGCACACAGCACATGTTCAATAAATAATTGTTGGATGAATGATTCCATTAATTGAAGATGTTTGGTAAGATGTTATGATCTAAGAGTAATATTTCACAATGAGAAGTGGAAGTTTATTGCTGTGTTCCACAAGCTGACCTAAAGTTTCTTGGCCACTATATCTTCAACGTTTTAAACTGGCCATATTTCTTATTTTTTAAAATGAAATAAATGCTAATGTGCTAGCAAGGGAATGTAAACAAGTGTTGTTAGACAAATTCAATGTGACTAAAAAGGAACTGTAGCAGGTGGATGAAAGTGAGCCCAATTAAGATATATTTGCTTTTGTGCCACAGATTCTATGCTTTTCCAAATAGGACTGTTAGATGCTTAGGGAATGAGGACTATTTTTGACTCATCCTTTTTTTAAAAAAAAAATCTGTGAGAAATATATTTTCTCATCTATATTTTATGCTGTTCTCTGTTCATACTTTGCTTTTGTGATGCTTCCTTTAAAGACTTTTTGTTCTTTTTCATTTGGTGCCATTGGTTATGCTGAATTTGTTGTTGTTGTTTTTGCATTTACATTCCACAGAGAAATGATATTTAACAGCATAAAATCCCAGAACCACATCAGGATAAAAGAGGTGATTTATAAACACATAATAGTCGTTTTTGATACTTTTCATCATTAGTCAAGCTGAGAGAACAAATTGGAATTTGAGCTTCTGGTGGGCTTTCTGAAGGGATCCTCAGATAAATGTAGCCAAAGATAAAAGATAATTCCAATTAAAAGATAATGGATATTATACACAATTATGGCTGTGGCCAAGTCAAAGCACTTTGAAATTAAATGTCTTTGTGCAAGAAACCACAGTGTTAAATAAAATAATCAACAGGAATTTATTTCTACTTTCTTTTCTCAAATCTACTCACATGCTCATTCCCTATTGTGGTAGGAAGTTAAAATTCTGTTAAAATAAAAGGAAACCAAAACTTTCCAACTTAGAATAAATGCTAGAATTTCAAGGGACATAGTATTAAACTCTTTACATTATATCATCCAGTTGTATTAATGTGCATTTCATTTTGCTAGTTTAGAACCCAAAACCAGAAAGCTTCTGCATGGTACATAATATTTGTCCTTGCTGATGACTCCTCTGTACATTTTCCACGTGCACTTTACCTTAGCTAAATAGCTAATCAATGAGGAATTATGACAAAATACACTGTGGAAGAAATAATGGGATTATCACTTAAAATGGCATGCTTTCATGCACCATTTCACAGGCCTATACCTGAGATACACAGAATTGTGACAAAGAGGAAAAATTAGAAAGACAAAACGAGCACAAGTATATCGTTAACTCAGGCAAAATCTCTGGAATCTAGTGATTCACTGATAATGACTACACCAGATACAAATCTTAAAAAAAATAATTTTAAAACTATCTTTTTTCCTTGATAATACGTTGAACATCTGATGTTGTAAATGATAAAGTGGAATTCCTATAATTTCATGGAAAATTTGTTATTTTAGTATATAGCTTCAACACCACCACCACCAGCAGCAGCAACAAAAAAGCAGAAAATATGTAGATGAAACAGAGTTGGGAATTATCATGGATTATCACCTGATGCTTGATTCAGAATAAAACTCCATAATCTCCTCTATCTCCCAGGCACCTGAATCCTTTGTCTCTGGATTTTCTTGATGTATCAAGTAAAAAATTTTACCCTTGGGAGTGTGTAGCTGCAGTTTATCAAAAATCGTCACCACAGAAAAAAAAAGTCAGATCACTGGGCATGTCTTATTTTGTTCTATTAGGGCTCTGATGGGTCTGGTAAATAATAGGAACTGCTGCATCTCTCCGGAAACTGGTTATGTGGCAATATGCCTATTAATTTAGTTTCTTTGTTTTCATGCAGTCCCTCAATTTCAAAACACATGGAATGGGAGGGAGTATTTGAAATTAGAGTTGACTATCAAGACACTCCCCAAATTGGACTTGGGGGACATTTTGGGAAAGGGTACAATAGGGCCCCTAATGTTTATTGCTCCCACTGTAAAGAATACAATTAAGGCCCCTTAATGTTTATTGCTTCAGCTCTGAAAGAATACCATTAAGTGAGAGACATCACCTGACGGCATCCTCATCAAGCCACACTCCGTGAGCACAGATGGGACATTATGTAACACAAAGAGAGCAGGCCTGCTCACCCGGCTGCATTTCGAGAACCACATCAGGAACCTTTCTTTAAATAATCCAATAACATGATAATGTGGCAGCCTACCTCCCCCTCTACCACCATCCCTTAAACTCCTGCAGCAACCTGAATAGAATTGCATTAATATGCATGATTCACGTTCTAGAAAAAAGAAAGAAAGAAAGAGGAAGAAGACAAAGAAGGAAAAAAAATACACCACCGCTGTATGCTCTGCTATATTAGTGTGCCTAATGAGAGTAAATTAAAACCCAGCTGAGACATGACCCTAAACCTTTTGCTTCCTCTTAACTGTCAGTTTGACTTTCTATAGCACTGCGATCAACTGCATTCTAAGTGGAAGTTCACACTGGCTCAACTCTCTGCGAATACAGGTAAAACGGAACGGGAACTACCTGAAACTCACCGCTGATGTAACCTGATTCTGCATCATTACCCGTAATCTTTGTCTTCAGCTTTGTGCAGCTCCAATTTCATTTCTTTAATAGCTTGGGTTTTGATAAGAATCTTTCCTTCCCTCCCCTTCCCATTGCCAAGTTCTCTTTGTGGTGTCGTTGCTAACTTCTCACATAATGCAACTTCATTTCTCTAAGAAATTCCCATCAGTGGTCTTTAATAGCAGGTTAATGGGCTGTTAAATCTCAAATTTTCCAGAATGATTTTGTTACCAGGAGTCTTCCTCCTATTTCCAATGTGGTCAATAAGAGGTTTGTTCTAGAGGCGCTTAATGTTTCACACACTAAGAGGATTGTGCCCCAAATCAGAGAAAACAAGAGATACTTTTTATTTCCTTATGATATCAACACCATTTTAGTAGAATATCTGCTGTAGGTCCTATTTGTTATTTCTACATAAATCAATAAAGGCTTTGAAAAATACAGGAAGCTTACCCAGCTGCACGCTTACAAATATTAGATGAGAGGGTTCACAGACAGCAGATCATCCATAAGCTCATTCTCAAATCTGTGTTGTCATATGCTTCATGACTTGCTTCATTATCTGCCACTGCTACTTTATGTTGGCTATTTCTTTCTGAACATCTCATAAACAAAATCCTTAATAATATATAGCCCAAGTGAATTCATTTACCAAAAAAATAAAGTAGCGTGCAAGGTTATTTATAAACCACAAACCCAGGTGCCTCGCTGCAGGATTTCTGTGAGGTGAAACAGCCTGCTGGGGTTTTTCATAATTTCTAAGTGGATAGGTGCTATGGATGGTTAGAAATACACCAAGACAAATTTTAGATTCACTTTCGCTAATGATTTTTAAGAATGGCAAGTAACTATTAGAGCCATGGTAATACGAATGGGTGGCAAAGGGTAAAGGGCACAAGAAAACTCTTTCCAGGTGTATAATTCTTGGATCTGATGCTTTTTAGTCAGTAATACCTATGCTAAAATAATTTACTGCACATTTTACATTGAATGTTTAAGAAAAGGTTATGTGCCAGATCTCGACATACAATATTAAGAGACTTGGATACAATTTTATACACACAATATTATTTCTTTCTAATTGAATACTATACACATGTAATCATTTACTAGGAATTAAATACATATAATAAGTTTAATTTTCCCAAGAAACTTAAAATCTAGCTGGAGAAATTCTATTGGTGCACAAATGAATAAAGTACAAAATTAAAACTTTAAAAAATTTTGAGACACCCTTTTTGTACCCTCTCAATGTCTTGTTAATAAATGAGGTATTATTTAGGGTCTTGCTAATAGTCAGAAAATTAGCAGAAAGGTATAATGGTACAAACATAATAGAAGATAATTTCTCATGCACATAAGAATTCAAAGCAGATGAATATCTTGCATGTAGAGATTCTGGGATCCAGTATTTTCTCATCTATGGAACCACCATTTCTTAAGAGCTCAACATTTGCATTTATCTTGCTGAAGGAAAAGGAAAGGTGCAGAGGACATACCTGTTTCTTAAAAGACTTGAAACAGAAACAACACATATTACTTTCACTCTCATACCATGGGTTAGAACGCAATAGCAAGGACACAATTGATTGCAAGAGTAAAGGTAGAAAACATATCCTAGTGGTGACCCAAAAAGAGAGGAAAATGAATTTTAGTGAAGAGCTACCTAATGTTTTCCAGTATGGTTAAAATATTATGTGCACACATAGTAGTAACATTCACTGGGTGTCAGACAGGTGGGAGGGGGTAGGGAGATGAGTATATTCACACCTAATGGGTGGTGTGCTCACTGTCTGGGGAATGGACACGCTTGAAGCTCTGACTCAGGTGGGGCAGAGACAATAATATATGTAACCCAAACATTTATAATCCTGTAATATGCTGAAGTAAAAAGAAAAACAAATAAATAATAAAAATTACAGAAAAAAATTTATAATATTGGAAAACTCTGCTGTATCACCTTTTATTACCCTCTAAACAGGACTCCTTGAAGTATGAGTTTAAGAGTTATTTGAAAGCAGGAAGATAGGCAAAATCCCATAAAGAGTAGACATGGAATTGAAATCTGAATGTTATAATAGTAGAAATAAAGTATGAAACATTATTTTGTCAGACACACTTAGGAAGTGAGCATTGGGGAAAAAAAGAAAGTAGAAGTGGGGAATATTCAATGTTGAGCTGTCTGGGTATGAATGGCAAAAGGGTAAAAAAGTAAGGGACCCAGTCCTATTAGTCATAAGTGAGTAGTTAATATAATTGGGAGGTGGTCCCTCACCAGAATCACCCTTAATAGTCTGTTCACAAGATTGTAGGCTTTTTCTAGCATGCACTTCTAAACTCTTTTACCCTGTACCCATTATCCCTTTGCAAAGCCACTTCTACATTTTTAGATATTTAGTTTAGTAACACCTCACTCTCGGTACCAAAATTTGTATTAGTTGGTGTTCTCCATAAATAGATATACACAGAAGGAGAGATTTATTATAGGAATTGCCTCAATATGGTTATGGAATCTGAGAAAGCTCATCATTTGCTGTCCGTAAGCTTGAAAACCAAAAAAGTTGGTGGAGTAATTCAGTTTGAGTCTGAAGGCCTAAAAATTGAGAGGCTGATGTTGTAGATCCTGGTCTGAGTACAAAAACCCAAGAACCCAGGACACTGATTACTAAAGGCTGGAGACAGATGTTCAGCTCTATCAGACAGAGTAATTTTAACCTTCCTCACCCTTTTGTTCTATTCAAGCTGATCTTGATCATGCCCACCCACACCAGGGTGGGCCATATGCTTTATTCAGTTCACCAATTCAAATGCTAATATCTTCTGGAAACACCCTCACAGATACACCCAGAAATAATGTTTTCCCAGGTATCTGAGCATTCCTTAGTCTAGTAAAATTGACACATAAAATGAATCATCATATCCACAGAAAAGTAATTTTAAAATGAGATATTAAAAAATAAGTCATTTTTATTGGTGGCACATGTGAAGTGTGGTTTTGCCAGTGGATAACTAGGTGAAGACAGAAACCTCTAGAAGAGATTACACTAAGAACATGGGAAGGCAAGATGTTGAGAGGGATAAATATAAACATGGCATGTTATAATGGTGATGGAAAGAATGAATCCACCAGGAGAAACTGATGCCACAAGCATGGCAGTGGGGAACAAGAAAAAATCCAACTCCATTTTTGGATTTTGGGATTGAAATGGAATATACTTTCATTGAGGTAGTTGTGAGGAATGAAGACATGTTAGGGACAATGTTTTGCCACATTACTGAAAAGAGAGTTTAGAAACGAAATTTAGAATCTGTGACAATGAAGTGTAGGACTCATGTCATATTTCTGTTAACTGAGGTAGTAAATAAAACTAAAGAAAACAACAGGACAAATATTTTAGGTTAGATGTAAGATACCATGCCCTAACTCATTTCACTGAGAGCTCAAAAAATGGAATCTTACCAATTGGGATGGCATTACCTTAACAGACAAGGATAACAAGGAAAAACAACATACAAATCCATAAGCAATGTTTTTGTCTTCAAATTTATTCCCAAAACATAACCTAAGTTGGCATTCTTTGCTAAGTAAACGACGTTTATTGAACATAATTAGTTAAGACAAAATAATGATAAACAAAATGTAAACTTACTTTTATTTACTAAAGGCATAGTAAAAACATCTGTGATAGTTATTTTTAGCTGCCTCTAAGATTATTAGCGTGTGTAGCAATAATAAGTTATTTGGCTAATTAATCTTTTTTTCTGTAAACTTTAAATGGATGATTATAGTTTTTAGTGACAGCACGGAGCAGGCTCAGAGGAGCTGTCCTGGATAAGTACAAAGTTTGGTGGGAGTAGAACAGCGAGTGACAGAGGTTGAAGCATCTGGGTCTGCCATATTCCGTAAGTATTATTTGTACAATGAATGTATTTAAATCAGTAACTGCCTAGACACACATAGAAGTAAAAATTAGAACTCAAAACTACATAACATAAGGAGAAAAGAGAAACATTTTTATAAATACTTTCCAGTATCTGTATGTAAGAAAGATCATTAAAGATTGCAAAGAAAGAAGAAAATAATAGGAAGGGAGGGAAGAAAGAAAGAAAGATGTCACACTTA
The DNA here is from genome assembly GCF_000956105.1 of Propithecus coquereli. NCBI lineage: Eukaryota > Metazoa > Chordata > Mammalia > Primates > Indriidae > Propithecus > Propithecus coquereli. The sequence goes on from NW_012149953.1 coordinate 720,682, forward strand.
TAGCAAGCATGAAGTTTGTCACATTCAGAAAACATTACATACAAACCTCACCATTTGGTGTATAGCAATTTTATTTTCCAAGAGAAGATAAATTTTAGAGTGTACCATGGTTATTTTATGGCTTTTGTAGCATATATATGTATTTACTATAAATAATTTACAATCATATACATATCAGTGTCAAATAGGCACTTGATAAATATTTACTGAATGGGTGAATGATGAGTAAAAATGGGTTTTATTTCAAAGAAGATATATAAGATAGTAACAAGACTACGAAACCCACCTGACAATTTATTAATAGTCATGTCCTCTCTTACCTTTCAGGAAACATTTCACTAAATTTTCTATGGGGAAGCAGAAATAATATTTATTAGTTTTTAGTATTTCTGCAGTAAGAATTATTGTGGGGTAAAATAATAAGAACAAACGTGGACTCCAAGTAATATCCTGTTTGTTACTTAATAGTAAAAGGAACTACCATATTCAACTCATGCATAAAAACAAAAGCTCGAGAACATGAAAGCTGCCCATGGAATTTCACAGAGATGCATTGAGAAGCTGAATGCACTTGCTTTCTCTCCACGAAGCTAGGGAAGGACTGACTTGAAGACTCAGTGCTTAACAGAACTGTGGAGTAGGGTAGGAAGAAGGAAGCAATGTCACAAGCAGACAGGTAGTCGCAGGACAATACTTTGGTTTAAGGAGAGAGGTCACTAGGAGGCTGGACTGGACTGGACAATGGCACTTCAGTAACATTCTCACGATGATCCATGTAAGACTATAAAAGAAGTCATTTCTTTCTTAGAAAAGGATGTAATTTGATGTATTTTATATCCATTTTTAGTACCTTTGCTCCCTTCCACACTTGTATGTCCAAGTTTGTTTCTTTTACCCTTTTCTAGGTATTCAATGCAAATCGTAAATGCCATTGCTGCCCCACTTCCCGGCAGCAGCCGCGGTGCTGCTTGTGGTGCTGTCTTGCTCATCGCTTATTCATTTCCGAGGTCCTTAGGAGGCAAAGTAAGCAGACTTTCGTACACCAGTTTTAAGGTTTTGCTGCATTTAAACATTTACTAATGTTACATTTGGAAATGTGTATTTGCTAGCTGCTGGTAGTCCTTGGCAGTCTTATTACAAGTGTCATTAAAGCATCATAATATTTGGAGGAATTGCTCTGCTTCAAGATATTCAGGTTCATTAATGAACATTATCCATCTGACACATTTGGTAAACACCAGAGCTGCAGCGAACAGCTCATCGGGGATAAGCTCGGCCCTCTAGGCTCACTTGGAGAAGCTCATGAACTGACTACTGTTCACCCTCATTAGATTTGAGATGCAGAGAAAAAAATACTGAAAATTGCCAATATTTGTACTTTAGAATTTAGAGTGTCTAATGTCTTTTTTTTTTTTTTTGATTACTTTGTTTTTTTCTATGGAGTTTGGTGGACAAGAGAAAAAGAAATGCCCTGGGAGTTCTGTTTGTTTTCCTTTGGAAATTATCAGTATTATCTTTAAATTAAGTTCAGAGAAAATTAAAAAGAAAGACAGGATTGGAATGAAAAAAGAAAGATAATTTTCTGACTAGTTCTTTGGATTTGAAAAAAGTCAAAAGTATCTTTCAGGGAACAGATATTATTGAGGAAAAAAGCTATAAAAATATAAACATTATTTTTCCCAAAATGATAGCTCCCTTAAAATGGTGTTCCATAAAGCAGGAGCTATGAACTCATGTGCCATATCTTGTAGAAATATAAAATAAAACTGAATTAAGGCAGAGTTCCCTAAATTAAAATGATCCCAAGTATATATACCTTTGGACACTTCAAATTAAACAGCCTCCCCAGCAAGCACAACATATGTTTTTCTTATCTCCCGTCAAATTGTAGATTAAAAATATTTGAATACATGGGGAGTTTTGTACATGTAGCATATGTGACCATATCTTAAAGTATTTACCTGGGAATTGGGAAATTTTAAAGCCTAGTCATCAAATAACTTTAACACTGTAACTATCCGTAATTTATCATTTCAAGTTTTTACATTAATTTCTTCTAGCACTTGACAAAATATTGCTGATTTCTCTTTGAAATCATAAAATGTTCTTTTATTAAATATATGAATTTAGTAAGGTTTCCCATTTTAAAGATATGGGAAGGTTCAGCCTCCCGAATTCCCTGAAACTTCCATTTTATATTCCAGTAGTGTGTCTGTTAAAGCTATTAGATATTTGGTCCAGACTGTAGAAATCAGACTCCATTTATATTCCCCAGAAGAATTTCTAACTACCATGAAAATGGGAAAACAATGTATTTACTGACATAGAAATTAGAATCAGTTCAGTGTCCAGAGCTTGATCCAAGAGAACTTTGATTTTTATTAGGATCAAAAATCTTCATTTGTCAAATACTAATATTGTCTGTCTTCTCTCATTTTTAATTTGAGAATTTATAATAAAATCAAATAAATATACATGCATGGATAAAATAGGTTATTATGTTAACAAAAATAGTGCTCGTTATGGTAATTTAATAGTTTTCTAAAAACAAAAAGAGAGGTATAGTTTTTTCTTACTATGCATGTATTTCACATTTGCAAATTCTAAAAATTAGTAATAAACTCAAACTTAATACTCAGAGTGCTTTTATGGTCATTTGTGTTCATATACACAGTAGTGAAAAATGAGTCACTCAATGTACAGATTCCCAGCTGAAACTGAACAAGGAACTTCTCTACCATCTTATTTCAGCTCTCATACTGCAAACAAGAGTCCTTTTTATCAGTCTCAGTGTCATGTTTTATGCATTTTATTTTTTGTTTTTCGTTGGTAATTTTGATTTTTTTTTTTTTTTTTTTTTTGAGACAGAGTCTCGCTTTGTTGCCCTGGCTAGAGTGAGTGCCGTGGCGTCAGCCTAGCTCACAGCAACCTCAAACTCCTGGGCTCAAGCAATCCTTCTGCCTCAGCCTCCCGAGTAGCTGGGACTACAGGCATGCGCCACCATGCCCGGCTAATTTTTTCTATATATTTTTAGCTGTCCAATTAATTTCTTTCTATTTTTTTGGTAGAGACGGGGTCTCACTCTTGCTCAGGCTGGTCTCGAACTACTGAGCTCAAACAATCTGCCCGCCTCGGCCTCCCAGAGTGCTAAGATTACAGGGTAATTTTGATATTGACGGTGACCTTCAAGCATAGTGCTGAAGTGACGTCCAGTGTTCCTAGGTGCAAAGAAGACTGTGATGTGCCTTGTGGAGAAAATGCATGAGTTACATAAGCTTTGTTCATTTATGAGTTACAGTACTTTTTCTGTGAGTTCAGTTCTAAGGAATCAATAATAAATATTAAATAAAGTGTCTTTAAATGAAAACACATACGAAACAAGGTTATGTATTAATCAGTTCAAGAAAATGTTGTGACCAGAGGCTGCCAGGAAACTAACCCTGTATTTTCTCTAGGAGCAGTGGTGCTATATTAACTAATTCAGAGTTTTTGGAGACTTTACAGAGCATAACTACCACAAATAATAAGAATTGACTCTTCGTGTGTGTGTATACATATATATATTTTTATATATTTGATAAATCCTCTTAGGTGAGATGGGAACTATTGACATTAGTCTTTGGGAATGTAAAATTTATTATTTATTACATTTGGGTGTTATATTGTCATATGTAGAAACAAAATACATATCTACATATATGTAACTATATTAAATAATCGCTTCAGAGAAATTTAAAGATAATTATAAATCTACTACCGAAGTAATCTAAATAAAACAGTTATTTCAATGCTGTTAGCTTAACTAGTACTCAGAATTTAGTTAAAAGTGAACAGAAGAAAGATAATTTATTTATGGTACTTTATAATAATCAGGAGTTTACAAGTGTACTTGATTAAAATAACATTTATAAAATATAATTAAATAATTGTTTCAGGATTTAATACAAGTTGCAAAGAAACTTCTGAAATTTTCAAAATCTAGCCAGCAATTGGTTGGGAATTACCATACATTTGGACCTAATATTGAAATCAATGACCTGTTTCCTCATTCCTTAAGGAATATATCAGTAGGAGGATATAATGTCAAATGGTAGGGTTCATACATACATACAACACAAAACTACATTTAATTTGGATATATTTGGAAACAAGAGCCCATAGAAGGTCATGACAAGAAAGTCCATAAATTAAACAGGTGACAGAAAAAGAAGTGGAATATATTATAGAAAATCTAGAAGATCTTCTAGGTAAGGCTGAAATTGGTCTGGCCAGTTTGGATCAGGAGTAGGGGCCAGGAGTAGGGGTATTGGTGATCATTTGAGCACAGAATTTTAATCCAAGCTGGCTGGAGTTTTCCTGCCTGTGTACAATGTTTTCCTTTAAGAGGGATCTTTACTTATCTTAGAAACCCTTCTAGGATTCCTACTGTAATTTGTCATCCATAGGTGGCCACTCAGCAAGCAACAGAGCTTAAGAGGCAGCATTTGTTGTTCCAAAAAGGTTTCTGGGTAGTTATACCATCAGACCTGTCATAAAAAACCAAGAGCATTGATTTAAATTCTTCAGTGTGTTACTTAATTACCTTTTTAATTAGGATAAAATGTCTTTTCACCCTCTCCTATTTGAATACTGCCATCCCTGCTTTTGGGGCCAAGTTATAAATACACTGCAATGAATAGCTCTCACCCCCTCCCCTATCTTTCCCCACTGAGCCAGCTGCTCCTGTGTGTTCAACTGTCAGCATCAGTGCTGCAGAGACGCTCCAAGTGCTCCCTAATAACTCGGGGAATCGGTGCCACTCATCACTGAGGCTGACAGCTGAACTGAATGTGCAAGAGGAGCAGAAAGAAGAGGGGAGATTGATTCTTCGAGATGCAAGGATAAAATGGCTATGAAAATTGCCATGAAAGTGTTGGGTGATTGACCAAACTAAGGGCCAGGAATTGTGTTGTCAAAGTGAGAAAGGAAAAATAAAACTCCAGTTTAAAAGTAGAAGAAAATATCATTTATAAGGAGAACATGATTTCTTTTCTTCTGGAAATGTATAATAAGGGTGGAGAGAACTAGAAGAAGTCCATTTTGTCATCTGGGACCCACAACTGGGAGACATAGATGACTGAAGCTGAGGGTCTGACAAGAGTCTGACTTTCCTGTAAGGAAGACATTACCTGATGAGAAAGAGCTTGGAAGTTGCTCTTTGCATAGTCTCTATGAGGAATTCTGAAATTATAAAACATTTTAAGAAAAATCCTCAGATACGTTGTTTAATTATCTTTACTTATGGAAAAATACACATAATCCAAAATTTACCATTTTATCCATTTTTCAGTGGTATTAAGTACATTCGCATTGTTGTGCAACCATTACCACCACCCATATCCAGAGCTGTTTTTATGTATCTTGCAAAACTGAAACTCCATACCCATAAGACAAAACTCCCCTTCTCCCTCCTCCAGCCACTGACAATGCCCATTCTACTTTCTGTCTCTATGAATTTGACAACTCTAGGTACCTCATAAAAGCAGAATCATACAGTATTTTTATTTTTTTGACTGGCTTATTTCACTTACCATAATGTCTTTAAGGTTTATCCATGTTGTAGCAAGTGTCAGAATTTCCTTCTTTTTTAAGGTTGAATAATATTTCATCATATGTATCTACCACATTTTGTCTATCCATTCATCTGTCGATGGACACTTGAGTCGCTTCCACATTTTGGCTCTTGTGAATAATGCTGCTATGAACATGGGTGTTCAAATATCTCTTCAAGACCCTGATTTCACTTTGTTTGGGTACCTACCTAGAAACACAATTGCTGGATAATATGATAATTCTTCTTTTAAAAAATTTTGGGGAACCACCATATAGTTTTCTATAGTGGCTCCACCATTTACATTCTAATCAGCAGTGTACAAATGTTCTACTTTCTTCACCCCCTTCACAACACTTGTTATTTTCTGGATTTGTTATTGTTGTTGTTGTTAGTAACTATCGTAATGGGTGTGAGATGCTTCAGACACAATTAACTCTATCTTCTTTATTTTGAAGATAAAAATATATTGGGGAAGAAATGTTGCGTCTGTCTGCAAATTTAGTAACAGAGCTGGAATAATAACCCAGGTATCTTGGTCAATAACCTAAGACTTCTAAAAGTGGCCCAGCTTATGTTTTCTTTTGTGAATCATTTACCCTATCTGCACAACACACATATTTTGAGACTATGATTCTGGCCCCCTGAAGAATGTTCTGCCTCATAGGGAAACAGGGGCACATGAAGAAGGCTCAAAAAAGAGCTATAATTTAAACATACACCAAATGACAATATTCGTGGTGCATATAAATGCTCAGAATGTGTAGAGTTATAAAGGTAGAAAGCAATCAACAAAATCTTCTGACAACTGTATATAGCAGCTAAAACCCAATACAATAGTATCTGCAATGTAAAAAGATATATAGCAACATGAAAATATAGTTCAAAACCTGTCAGAAATCATTACCAGAAAATGCATACTGTAAAAATTTCATATTTGTTATTGTTTTGTGAATATTAATCTATAAGAAAAAATAATATATAGATACTAAAATCTTATTTTCAGGTTTTGAGATTCATTTGTTCAGCCAATATTAATTGAATACCTGCTGTGAGCCAGGTGCTGAGGAAATAGCACAGAGCAAGACAAATAAGGCTTCTGCTCTCCTGGAGCTTATTTTCTAATGGGAGGTAACTTTCAGAGAAGCAGTAAATAAGCATGATAGGTGTTGACTGTGATAAGCCAGAAGTTTCAAATTGGTCACCAGTGGGCCAAACATGGCCAGCAGATGGCCAGTTTTGTTTGTCCTGCATAGCATTTGTTTTTAAATGTAAATTTGATGATATTAAACAACATTGAAGATTTAGAAATCTTCACAACAAAATCCAATTTTCTGGCTTTTACTAAAAAATTGAGAAATTTGACAAAAATCTCAGGATAGTAAAATGAGATAGCCAGAAAAGTCATGCCGATGAAGTGATTTTCTAATCAAAACTTGATGTGTGAGAATTATCCAGGCCTGTGCAGCTCTGGGGAAAGAGCATTCTAAGCAGAAAGAACAGGAAGCCCCAACTCCTAGAAAATAGCAAAAGCTGGACAGGATGTGCCAATGAGATGGCAAGTCTTGTACAGGACTGTCACAAGGCTTGACGAGAAGTTCAATTTGCTACATGAGGGAAGGATGTTAAGCCAGAAAGACATATAGGATGATTAATTTCTTGTTCCCTGTATTTTTAAATATGTCTGTATAAAGATATATATCACCTTTATTATAAGATGAGAAAAGTTATTTAAAAATATACAAAGAATAAATACCTTCTTGGTATTTTGAGTAAGATTATATTTTTAGTAAGATTGAGAATAGAGGGAAAAGTAAATCATTGAGAAGTAAGATCACTCTAGTGTTCTTTCTAAATGTAATTATAACCCTAAATCGAAGGTCATTTTCTGTACATAGACCTGCCCCTTGTAGAGGAGATGAGAGTGATGAGATTGGATGGGTCATCAGGTGTTACCTGGGAAACAGGCAGGGGTTAGTAATGTATTCAATGTCACTCATCTGTAGGTAGGCCAAACTTATCTAATGTATAAATGTAAAATCAAGCACTGCCTTAATCTCAAAATATGAATGGATTCAGTAGTTGGGAGCATGGGCATTATGTTTTAAGAAAAAAATGAGTTTTCTCGTCACAAAATATTACATTTTTTTTTAAGTTAGGGGAAAGAATGGAAACAAAAGAAAGGCAAAAATGTAATATAAAAGATAACAAATTCAAAGGATTCATGATAATAAGCTCAACAATATTCTAATAAAGCTGGTTCCTGTTCAGGGTCAAGCTGTACAAAGCTTCCATGTAACTGATGGATAGGTGAACTCAAACGAAGCCCCAGGGCTTGAATCTAAAATCTTTTTTGCTGTGCAGAATTCCATGATGCCATGAAATTATACTCTACTGACTACTAGACTCATCTATGAAGCTAGACTATGCTCACCTCTAAAAGAAAATCTGTGGAACAAAAGGAAGAAATTTCAGAAAGAGCAAAAGAGAGTATCAAAGCAATTGGATGGTACAGGTCTTCCAAGCTGGAATTTTTCTCTCTTAAGTTCATTTTCTGTTTTGTGTTTTTCTAAGTGTGTTTTCTTACAATTTTCAGAAAGAGAATTAGATAAAGACTTGAAATGTAAGCAATAGGCAGAAGAAAATTTGTGAAATATTTCTGTCATAGTAGACTGCCTTGTACGTAGAGATCTCTGAAGAGTACCATTGGCCTCAGGACTCAATAATGAATTATTGAAATATCTCTTCTTTGAAGGGAAATAATGGGGTATTAAATCAACGCAAAGGTATGAATCTGAACTATGGCTCAAGCTGAATTTGTGGGGTTGTTTGAAATGATACTATGATATTAGATCAGATGAAAATATATATATGAATTCCTATATATTCTTAAAATTAGCCCTAAAGCTGACATTCAATAAAATATGAAGAACATAAAGGTCTGTATAAGTGAAGAAATATGACTCTATTTTTTAAGAGATGATCAGTCACTAAAACTTAATTTTTAAATCAATTACAGGAATAAATAGGACTGTCAATAATCAGAATTCATGATCAAAAATTATTTTCCAATATCCTCTTCTCTCCTTGTTCAAAGAAATCACCAAGTCCCATCAAGTCTGCATTTTTAAAATGCCTGGTTCCATCACCTCTGCTTTAGCTACTCTACCACTGTTCAGCCCATGCACAAGTCATACTATGCCCGAGACGTTATATAAGCCTGACTGTGTTATTCATTGTTCAAAGTCCTTCCACTTCCATTCCTTTTGGAATGGAATAAAAAGGAAAAGGAAAATAAAGAAAATAAAGAAATCTTCAGCCCTGTATATAGAATAAAACCTGCTATGATCTAGCAGCTAGGTCATAGATTCTAGCTCCTGTGCGTGTGTGTGTGTGTGTGTGTGTGTGTGTGTGTGTGTCTCTTTCATCTCATCTCTTGTCATTCTTGCCTTCCTTACACACCCACATTCCAAGCATATGGGATTATTCAACAATTGTTTTGTTGAGTGTCTGCTATGTGCTAGGCTGAATATGTGGTGGTTCTTACCCTCAAATGCATTCAATTCTAGAGGTTGTAGGAAAGATTGTAAATAAATTATAAATTTATATTTTCAGGAGAGCTACACAACAAAAATAAATGGCAATATTATAAATCAGAAATAGTGGGAGAAAGAGGTGTTATGCCTTTGGATAGAGGGGTCTCTTCTCTCTGACCTGCTCAGAAGGTCTCTTCAAATGAGAGATAATGGAGTCAAGATACACAATTTGAGAAGGAGCTAGTCATTTGAAGCACAAAGAACAGATTATGTCGTGTAGGGGAAACAGGAATAGGAAAGACCCTAAGAGGAGGAAAGAGGTGGCTAGAGCAGGAAGAACAAGCTTTCTCATATAGGAGGTGCTCAGAGACATGTCATGTAAAGGCTTTTAAGCTATGATGAAGAACTTGGATTTTACACCAAGTATGGATGGATTTAATCAGGGAGTGACATGAACTAACTTGTTAAATATCCGACAGTAGCCACAGTTTGGAGAATGTGATGGATCTGGAATGGTAGGAGGAACAACACCATCTGGTCCCTGCACTTTCCTGCTTACGACTGCCTGCTCATGCAACGAAAATATTTACAGCCAGGAGACTGTGATTCAAATCAAAAAACATTCACTTACCCCAGTGAATTATCTGGGGACTTCAAACATGAAAGAGAGAGAGGAACCCAGGGACAGCAGTTCTGACATGACCTGCAGAATGAGCTCTGTACCTTGGAGCCTCCTGGAGACATGAACAGCCTGCTTCATCTCAGCCCATGTACCATCCTTATGGCTTTGAGTTTCATGCAACTCTGATCCAACACCCTTCTTAATGGGCCAGTATGAAAAATAACAATAGTAGTAATATAATAATAGCCATAATAATAATAATAATAGCCATAATTAACTAAATGCTGTGCAAAGGCTACGTATTTGTGATAAACATCTTATATCTCTAATGCTCTTATCACTTTGCAAAGTAGATAGTTTTCCCCACTTTAGACAGCATAAACTTTGAAGGTCTGAGAAGATGTTGAATCTCAACTGGCAGAGCCAGAATTCAAATTTCAATCTTGACTCTTGCCTGACTTTAAAGTCCACTTTCTGTTTATTACATTTGTCAAAGAGAAAAGGTTTTGTGTTTGGGTTTCTGTTGTACTTTTGTTTAGAAGTGTAAATAATTTAATACATTTTATTTCTCCTCTTAGCCTCTTCGGGACTTTATTTTTTTAAAACCACTTATTGAGGTACGATTGGTATGTAACAAGCTGTAGAAATTTAATGTATACAACTTGATATGTTTGGAGATAAGTATACACCCATAAAACCATCATCACAATCAAACCTATCACCACAAACAGTTTCCTCCTACTGCAATTTGTTTTGTTTTGTTGTTTTTTACTTTTGTGGTAAGAGCATTTAACATAAGATCTACTGGCTTAGCAAAGTTTTCAGTATACAATATTGTTAATCAGAGATACTGTGTTTTAAATTAGATCTCCAGATCTTATTCATCTTATAACTGAAACTTTGTGCATGTTGACTAACATCTCCCCATTCCCCTTCTTCCCCCAGCCCCTGACAACGACCATTGTACTCTCTGCTTCCATGAGTTTGACTATTTTAGATTCTACATATGAGTGAGATCATACTCACTTTATTTATTTATTTATTTTTATGTGCCTGGCTTATTTCACCTAGCATAATGTCTTCCAGGTTTATCCATGTCATGGAAAATGACAGGATTTTCTTCTTTTTAAAAGCTGAATAATATTCCACTGTATATATATGCCACATCTCCTTTATCCTGAATTCATCCATGTATGGACATTTAGGTTATTTACATATCTAGGCTATTAAGAATAATGCTGTAATAAATAAGAGAGGGAAGATAATCTCTTGGGGAGGGTGTTTTATTGCAGATTCAACCTCACTACTCCTTATTGCTCTGTTCAGAAGGTCTATTTCTTCTTAGTTCAATCTTGGAATTTATCCATTCCTTAGGTTTTCAGCAATTTATCCATTTCTTATGTTTTCTACTTTGTGAGTATTTAATTGTTCATAATGGTCTCTGATGATCTTTTGTATTTCTGTGGTATCAGTAGTAATAACTCTTTTTTCATTTCTGATTTTATTTATTTGGATCTTCTTTCTTCTTGTTTAGTCTACCTAGTGGTTTATCAATTTTGTTTACCGTTATGAAGATCCAATTTTTTTTGTTTCATTAATCTTTTGTATTTTTTTGGTCTCTTTCATTTAGTTCTACTCTCATCTTTGTTATTTCTTTTTTTCTGCTAATTTTATGTTTGATTTCTTTTCATTTTTCTAGTTTATTGAGATGTGATGCTAGGATGCTAATTTGTGATCTTTCTACTGTTTTTATGTAGTCATTTAATGCTATAAACTTCTCTCATAGCAGTTCTTTTCCTGTAACCCATAGGCTTTGGTAAATTGTGTTTTTATTTTCATTTGTTTCATTTTTTTAAATTTCCATTTTAATTACTTCATTGACACACTGATCATACTGGAGCAAGTTATTTGATTTTCATGTATTTGTATAGTTTCTAAATTTCCTCTTTATATTGATTTCTATCTTTATTGCATTGTAGTTGGAGAAGATACTTAATATGACTTTTTTTTTAATTTGTTAAGACTTATTTCATGGGCTAACATGTGGTCTACCTTGGATAATGTTCTACGTATTGATGAAAAATATATGTAATCTGTATTTGTTAGGTAGAATGTTCTGCAAATGTCTAAGTCCATTTGGTCTAAAGCCCAATTTAAGTCTAATACTTCTTTGTTGATTTTTTGTTTTGATGATCTGTCTAGTGCTGTGAATGGGAATTTGAAGTTCCCCACTATTATTGTGTTGCTATTTCTTTCTTTGGGTCTAGTAATATGTGTTTTGTGGATCTAGGTGTTCCAATACTGTATGCATATATATTTAGGATTATTATATCCTCTTGATGAATTGATCCCTTTATCATTATGTAATGGCCTTCTTTGTCTTTTTTTACTGTTTTTTATATAACATCTGTTTTATCTAAGTATAGGTACTCCTGGTCAATTTTGGTTTCTGCTTGCATGTAATACCTTTTTCCACCCTTTACTTTTAGTATATGTTTGTTTTTACAGGTAAGGTGAGTTTATTTTAAGCAGCATATAGTTGGTTCATTTTTTTTTAAATTGATTCTGCCAATCTATATCTTTTAAGTGGAGCATTTAATCCATTTATGCTCAAGGTTAATATTGATATGTGAGGTTCTATAATGTTTATTGTTTTCTTTTTCTCTGTCTTTTTGTCTTTGTGTTTTACTGAAATTTTCTTGTGATGCCATTTGATTCCTTTCTCTTCTTCCTTTGTGTGATTGTTTTATAAGACCTGTGAATTTTATATTTTTGTGTGTTTCTGTGATAGAGCATATAGATCTTTTGTTTTCATGTTTGAGACTCCTTTGACAATTTCCTGTAGGGCTGGTCTAGTGGTGATGAATTCTCAGCATTTGCTTGTCTGTGAAAAACTTTAATTCTCCTTCATTTTTGAAGCTTATTCTGGCAGGAAAGACTTTTTTTTCTTTAAGCACTTTGAAAACGCCATCTCATTCTCTTCTGGAATGTAAGATTTCTGCTGAGAAATCTGACGTTAGTTTGATGGAATTTCCTTTATAGGTGACTAGATGCTTTTCAATTGCTAATTTTAAAATTCTCTCTTTCACTTTGATATTAGACATTCTGATTATAACATGCTGTTGTAAAGTCCTTTTTGCAATGTATTTGCCTGGGGATCACTGGGCCTCCTAGTTCTAAATGTCTAATTCTCTTGTTAGATTTGGGAAATTTTCATTGATTATTTCCTTAAATAGGTTTTCTAAACTCTTTTATCTTTCTTCCCTCTCAAGAATATTGATAATTTGTAAGTCCAGTTGCTTTATGTAGTCCCAGAAATCTCAAAGGCTTTGATCATTCTTTTTAATCCTTTTGTTCCTTGTTTGTGTCTGACTGGATTATTTCAAAAGACCTGTCTTCAAGTTCTGAGATTTTTTTCTCCTTCTTGAACTAGTCTATTATTGAAGCTTTCAAATCTATTTTGTATTTCCTTCACTGACATTTTTAGCTCCAGAGTTTCTGTTTTGTTTTGTTTTTAAGATATCTATCTCCTTGGTAAAGTTCCAATTCATATCCTGAATTCATTTTCTGACTTCTTTGTTTTGGTTTTCAGATTTCTCTTGCATCTCATTGAGCTTTTTTAAAATCAACATTTTGAATTCCTTATCTGGCGTTTTGAAGAATTACTTTTGATTAGAATCCATTTCTGGAAAATTGTTGTGGTTCTTTGGTGTTGTCATGTTTCCTTGCTTGTTCATGTTTCCCATGTCCTTCCATTGATATATGTGTATCTGGTATGGCAGTCACTTGTTCCAATTTTTTGAAATTGCTTTTGTAGGGGAGAAACTTTTCCTGAAGATGTACATGTGTTGTTGGTTGAGTAGGACACCTTGGCTTTGATGTTGGATGTCTGCACTAGGGTAATCTCTGTGTGACTTCTTCAGTAGTACACAGGGTCAATGGTATCTGTGATTTTTCTTTGGTGGATTAGGGTGTTGGCTATTAGTTGAGGCTGTGGGAAAGTTTTCTTGGAAACTAGACACTAGCTGAGCCAGTCTTTGGGCCCTGGTGGCGGCAGCAGTGGGTTGAGTGTACCTGTTTTTAGCTGCCAGGCAGCTTATGCTGGCACTGGTGTTAGTGGGTCCTGAGGGGCTAAATCTTGGGCCTCCAGGTAGCTTTCTCAGAACGTATTAGTGGTAGCCAAGGGCATCATGTGTGGCCAGGGTCTCAGGCCCCTGGGAAGCCAGTGTGAGGTAAATGTGGTAGTAGCAGGGGTGGAGCCATCCACTGGGACTTAAGCAATCTGTATTTGTGTTGCTGGTAGATATCGTATGTCAAGCAAGCTAGTCCCTAGTCTCACACCTGCCTGTAGCAGAGCAGTGGGTGTTAACCTAAGCATGCTTATGAAAGCTTGATCTCCCCTGTCCCTCCCCAGCCAGGTAGCAGCTGCAGCTGCATCAACTCAAATTATGCCCCAAAGCAGGGTACGCCTCAGCATTAAACTTTCCAAATGGCATCTTTGGCCTGCTATCAGAGAGAGTGAGGCCTCTCCAGGCAGGTAGCATGTGAAAGAAGCTGTGGAGAGTATGGTCCTCTCATGTTTTGGTCTCACAGTGCCCTGTTGCAGGGTGATGGGTATTGTCCTATGTATATATAGGAGAGCCTAGTTTACCTGTCCTTCCTTGGCTGGGTGGCAGTTCTGCCTGGTCAGCTGGAATTCAGCCAAAGGGTGTGGTGCAGCCCAGCTTTAAATTTTCAAAATGGCATCTTAAGCCTGATATCAGAGAGGGTGAGGCCCCACCCAGGCAAGCAGCATGGACAAGAAACTGGGGATTGCAGTTCTTTAACATCTCATTACCAACAGCAGCCCAGAGCAGGGCAGTGGGAATCTTCCCAGGGGTGTGTGGGAGCACCCAGGGCCCTCTATCCTTCCCCAGAGTAGCACATGAACAGCAGGCACATATATAGATTCCTGGTATCTAGGTCCTCAGAGTGGAAGCTGCTCTAGGCTCAGATGCCTGCGTGACTCTGTGTGGGTTCCCGTTCTGGAGCAATGTCTCTGTGTAATATCTAGGCAGCTTCCTATGTTAAACCTGAGTCCTCTGTGGGTCAAGGGGTTCTTCTTCTGTAACCAAGATTGTAAAACCCATTTTGGAGTGTGGTGGCCTGGAGTTTTCTCACTTACTATTTCCCCATGTCCTGAAGTTTCTCCTGGCTCTCAGCAAGTCCCTGGCTAGGTAAGCTTCCTTGAATCCTACTCTTACTCACTTTTAGTGTTTTCTACCACTTCTCTGATGAATCCTAGTGTTCTCTCTCTGATGATCTGTTTGAAATGTGAGCATCTGCTTAGTATTCTGGTTCCGCTCCATGGTTGAGGTACTTCTTGATCCTTCCTGACAATCTATAAGCACTTTAAAAATAAAAATTCACCCAAAATTTCCAAGTCAGAAAAATAAATAAAATATATATAGTTATAGAAAGAAATATAGAAAAAAAATAATAAGAAACATGAAAAGGAAGAAATCTTCCCTGGCATTAAAAAAAAAAAAAAAAGAACAAGAAAAAAAGAGATCAAAAAGTGGTTTGGTCTAACTTGGATCTCCCTGAGTAGGCAGCAACACCTAGTAAGAAAATGCCTATTAAAGTAGCAAAGTGTTATGCTTTCTCTCTGAAGTTAGGCAGAGTCTTGTCAGTTCAATCACATGGAATGGCTTCCAAATGGAGCTCATGCACAATATGAACAAAGATAATAGCCCTTATTGTGGAAATTCAAAGACCAAAAAATACTTTCAAATGGCTCCCAAACTGGTCATGGTACTTGTGGTCCTGAGAGCAGCCCTGACAGGATGGGAAAGAAGGCTGCACGCACTGGTCAGAGGTGCTGCTGTGGCTTCTGTCACCTCCAATTTCATTGAGCCCCTTAAAGAGTGTGCAGCATAACTAAAGATCTATAGAAGGAAGCCTTTAAACAAGGCAACAGTCCTAAAAACAGTCCATTGCCATTTATAATCTATCCAAAACTACTCCTACTTGCTTTCTTTTATATTTCGTTATTGAAGAATCAGAGCAGGAGACTCAAATGTCATAGTAGATATTTCTTTTGCTGAATGTCGATGGCTGCATCAGGAGAGAAAAATAGGAATAACTTATTAACACATTTAGATGATCAGTGACATAAGTATCTTCTTTGTGAAGGAAAAATTTTAGTCAATGGAAAGGGCATGGCTTTAGAATCAGACATAACTGGATTTCAATGTGAGTTTTTTAAGCTATCCTGTGACCTTAGGCAAGTTAATTACACTGAATTGCAAAATCAATGTTTACAAAATGAGAGTAATAGGAAGTTTATAACTTATATTAAAATTCATATAACATATATAACATTTATTAAGTTCTTGATAAATATTTGGCTTTTTTTCCTCTTCTTTAAACAGTTTCTTCTAGCAAAATGGGGTTTAGCCACAAAAGACTGTTTACTAAAAATGGTATGTTGAGGAAAAAAACACTAGGAAGCTATGTGTCCTTCACCAATTCATTTGACATCTCTAAGTCTTAGTTTCTACATCTTTCTGAGAAAATTATATCCCCCAAAAGCAATTACAGACCAAAAGATAAGAATAACTATGATTCTCATGATCTTTATTCAGAGATTATTACTCATAGAGTTTGAGGGAAAAAAGTTGAAAAAGTCAGGTACTTTGATTATTATAATGTAGTCATATTTCTTAATGGGCCATATTTCTTACTGATAAGAGATATTTGAAAAGCAGAGTTATTCCTTTGGAAGTTTCTCTCTTCCAAAATTTAAGATGGTTTTGATGTTCCCTTAGATTGCTTTTTGCGAGAATTGTTTTTATATAGATATGTACCTATACAATTCGTAGCCATTAGTACTAAAATGTGTTTTCTCTCTTAGATATAAATGATGTTCAAAGGCCAATCACTCCGTACAAATGTCACCATTTTCAAGATTGATTTAGCATTTCTCCAACCTGTAACAGATTCTTCAATCAGTAATACTTGGAGACACCATGCACATCAAATATACTAGTGTAATGCTTACAAAATCAATAAATGGTAGTCTTGTGAGCCTTGTTATGTCTATTTCATTGATTGCATTTTTATTATATCTGTAATTACAGTTCAAAAATACAATTTTATGATCTTTAAAAAAATATTAACTCTTAAATTCTCTTAACCCACAGGGCCTTGACTTTTTCCTTTCTTTTTTCTATTATTCTATAGTTTAACCTATTTTACACCAAAAAATAAAAAATAGATAAATAAGCTTTAAAAGGACAGCTTTCTCCACTTGCGTGGGATGGATGCAGGCTCTTGACTGTAGTTGTCAGGTAAGTCCACTTATCCACACAGAGAAGTACCTCAATGGGCTCCTTTTATTCAGAACTTCATGGAGGTAGTCAAAGGATTCATTGAATGTTAGTTATCCCACACTCTCTAATGAGAGGTGTGCCTATATACAATAAACCCTAGAGTGGGTGGTGATTTCTTTAGTGCCTTATTAGCAACAGATTGGTGTTAATCATCTGTGGCATGGCCAACTAGGTAAATGGCCATGGTTCAGTTTTACTCTTTCTCTGGTTCTCCTATTTTCTTTTTCTCCCACGAGAAGTGGACTATTAAGAATATCTGCTCTATGTTCCAATGTACTTATTCCCCTTTCATATGTTGGTAGAATTCATTTAAAAATACCTCATCATAGGCCATGTAGGTGACAGCTACTTTAGTAGTCAGTTGTCCTAATTATAAATTCACTCCAATAGTCAGCAAATATCTAATTAGAAAAGATACACTCCCAGATGTCATTTTCATTGATTAAACATAGTTGATCAATTTTCTGTGGTTTAAATTAATACAAGAACTTCAGTAATTCATAACTTTGAACATTGAGGATCTGCTATTTATCTTAATTCATTTTTTGAAAATGTATTATCTTTGGTAAAATTACTGGTTTGATGTATATGTTAATGTATTTCTTTGGTAAAATTGGTGCTATTCAGATATGTGGATCAGCTTAATTATTTCAGAGACAATCTCTCTTCTCTCATGAGCAGCATATAAAATCCTAGCAAGCCATTTTGGGTATACCTTAGGGATGGTGCATGAGGCCTGGCCCCTCAAAGGTTTTGTGCCCAGCCATTAGTCTCTGGAATATTGTCATATCTGCTCCAAGTGATCTTCTTGCACAAAAGATGATAGCAGCACCTGCGAAGACAGGAAACAGAGGTTTCATTCATCTTACAGAGTAAGTTGTTTGAAATGGTTTGTGCTTCTTTGCTAATAAATGGTTTTTTAATATATGTCTCTATGGGTGGTAGAATTTGATCTCACACTTGCTTACATTATTACCTGGTTGGGAATTATGTGAAGCAGCAAAAATACCCTAACAGTTGTGCATAGCTGAGTTTTCATAGGTCACTTTGTGATACAAAATCTTAACCTTCTAAATGTGTCCTTGATCACATTAAAATCTTTTTGAGGTAATTATTCATTGGTCTCTGTGGAAGACTTCCCTTCCTCCCATAAGCTCTGCCCTGTGTTCAGTGGCTCTGTAAAGCCACGGTTCATTGACTCTAGACCAAGTGCTCTGTGTTAAAATCACGTGATTTGTGTCAGCTCTCATTGGGATCAGCATGCTCTCTGAGAGGATTTAAACCCTTTTTGGCCTGAAAAGTCACTTCGTGCTTAGGGCTGGAACTCCAAATAGACATCGCTTTACCTTATTTGAACAGTGATGGGATGGTAGCACTCCGTGTTGACGCTATTATACTTCCCCCTCCACACACCCAAAGTGCGGCACATTACCGCTTTATGGGTTCATGTCCAATATCTTGGAGGATAAGTCATTGTGTGTGTCCATTGTCTAAATTCTATTTTATAAACCATCTGGAAATGATGTACCAAATGTTGTCAGATATACATATAACAAATACTCATGTCTTAACTTTGGATCATACAAGCCAGAGGTCAACTTCACTAAAAAATTTATTCTGAAACACTGAGATTTGCATCAAATAGTCACTGGATATGAGCTGCTCCCGTGAAAGAGGTGTAATTTTGGTCAAGGAAATTTCTTCCTGCCAAGGACAATTCCTGGAGAGAGACTTAGTTATGAACTGCAAAAGCCAACTTTTTCAGGAACTTAAAGAATAGGTACCATAGTACTGAATGGGAATCAGGGTGGGCCATCACAGCATCACCTGCAATTCAGTCACAGGTTTGGACTATTCTCAGTATTAGGTCCTGTCCTTGATCTGAGAGTGTCCCCCTGGTCTGGTCTTGACTCGGTTTCAATTTCATCCTTGATTTCTCCATGTTAGTTTAACTGTCTGGGTTCCCCCACCTCTCCTCATAAATATCATGAACCCTGAAGGGATACCACTTATCAAGAGAATAGTTGATTCACCTTTTCCTGCTCAACATCAATCCAAATTTCTTATAGCACTAAGTAACTAAGGGAAATATAGAGGAAAACCACTACTGAAGAGGAAGAAAGTATTTTATTTTCTTACAATAATCTCTGCCTCCTCTGAAATGAAGATGGGAACAAAAAAAAAGACAGAAAAAAAGATAATTCAAACATGGAGACAAGTACTCCTGTGGAGTAGGATATGCTAAAGTAGAAAGAAGCTGGGTAAGTCAAAATTTTAAATGGCTTAGTAAGTGAAAGAATGGCTAAGTGACTGAGAAAAAGTGGTCAAAGATGAGTTAACAACCAGGAGGTTAGAATCACACTGAAATGAAGAAAGGAAACCGCGGTGGGAAAAAGTTGTTCAAGAAAATGTTAGATTATTTTGATATTTCTGCAAAGCCAGAGAGAATACAAAAGAAGGAATTAGACTTATCAAAAGACCAGATAGAATGACTTTTGTTACACTTAGGGCTATGCAAACATCACTGGTAGTATTCACCTTGTAGGCTGTTCCCAGACCTCCTTTCATTTACATGATTTCACATTAAAGCAACTCATGGGCAGGGACAGCAAGAGTGTGACTGATTCACTACGGTACTAATACTTTCAGTAAAAATTTAATACTTTGAAAAAGCATATTATTTCAAACTTCTGGATAACATCTTTAATTTTGGCCTTTTACTTAAATCATATGCAGGGGTATCCTACCAATTTTCAACTCATCAATTCTCCTTTCATTCTAATTGCTATTGAAATGTAAACTTCCACCATGAAGACTTCTTATGTATACACACACAAACACACACACACACACACACACACACACACACACACACATATATATTGCAGTTCTATCTAATCTGAACATACAAATGCAGTGACACTCTTACTGCCCTGATTTCATATACCCTGAATATGTGCCCAGTTGAATTTTGTGGCCAGGCTTATATAGGAATTTATTCCCTAGTTCTCCTCATTCAGATCAGCAAGCCCACAAGTTTGCAGGCAGTTTTGATGCCAACAGACTATTGCAGCATAAGAAAATGGTAAAGATGGCACAGCTTGTCACTCAAAAATGACATCTATTTTAACTGTCATGACCATATCCCATTCAAAAGAGTACATACTATACAAAAGTCAGATGTACCCGCCAGGGGACACTAGTCATCTCTCGGACTCTTTTGTTGAATTCATTCACATATATATCTATATCTGTCAGTGTGAAGATCTATAACTATCTGTAGCTCTATAATATGTACATCTATATCTACAGATATAGAAGTTAAGATATAAAAGGAGCAGGGTGCAGGGTCTACCCATCATCTTTAAATCCAAAAGCAATGATCTTCACAGATTTTCTCAATGCAGAAGAATGTCCCCACGGAGAGGTCTATAAACAGAACGACAGCACAGTCACAATATTTTATTCAGAGATATCCGTGTGTATTTTTAAACAAAAGGGAAAGCTCTCAAGACCCATTACTTTTCTCTTAAAGACAGACAAACTTCACCCACCCCTTTTGGAAGCTGTGATAATTTTCATAGTGTTCTCAATCATTTCAAAAAGAATAAAATATAATAAAGTGCTGCTTTTACAAACACAAATTTTATAAAAACCTTTGGACTGGCAGCTTTGGAAATTCTTCTCTCAGGGGAAGTAAATTTAAGTGGAGCTGCACTTGAGTTCAGTTTGTATTCCCCTCTCAATTACCATCAATACAGCTGAATCAGGAGCTACACCAAAATTCCTGAGATAGCTTTTAAAAATCTAAAATAAAGAAGAAAGTGTTACTGCAGACAGAGGTGAAAGAAACCTTGATACAGGAGGGACAAAATCCCTGGAGGGAGAGAGATGAGGGCATGAAATAATAAAATAAAAACTTCAAATACCCAAAGCAAAATATGCACATCGGAATGCTTGTTCTTGCTTTCAATTGTTTAGGGCTGAAAATATTTGATGCGGTTTTGCTTCACTTAAGATACACAGTAATTCTTTAAGCAGACATATAATAAACAACCTAGATGATTATCATGTGGGACAAGAGGAGCCAGTGAAAGTAATATTTTGGGGAGTTGTTCCTTTTTGCGTGATTAGAAAACTCTCCCCGACAATGTCCCCCAGGCACCACAGGGGACGAGTCCCTCATCATGGCTTGCTGCTTAAGCATGCTGCAGGCGACCACTATATCAGCATTTAATGGCTCAAAGGATAAGTTACGTTTATAAGACACAGAACATTATTCAGCAGTGCTTCTCTATTACCAGTAGATCGATTATTGCTTGGGCTTTGAGTTTTCAACCTCTGTGGAAAGCAATATGGAGATATCTTAAAGAGATACAAGTAGAAGTACCATTCGATCCAGCAATCCCATTACTGGGCATCTACCCAAAAGAACAAATGATACTATATAAGAAAGACACCTGCACCCGAATGTTTATAGCAGCACAATTCACAATTGCAAAGATGTGGAAACAACTCAAATGTCCATCAATACATGACTGGATTAATAAAATGTGTTATATGTATACCATGGAGTACTATTCAGCTTTAAGAAACAATGGTGATATAGTACCTCTTGTATACTCCTGGATAGAGCTGGAACGCATGCATTCTACTAAGTGAGGTATCCCAAGAATGGAAAGACAAGCACCACATGTACTCACCATCAAATTGGTATTAACTGATCAACACATAAATGCACATATAAGAATAACATCTATTGGATGTTGGGCAGGGGGGAGGGGGAGGAGGGGACGGGTATTTGCATACACAAAGAGTGCAATGTGCACCACCTGAAGGATGGACATATTTGAAACTCGGACTTGGGGGGGAGGGGGGGCAAGGGCAACATACATAACCTAAACATCTGTACCCCCATAATATACTGAAATAAAAAAAAATAAGTAAGAAGCATTTTTACTAATTAAAATTGTGAAAGTAAGTTTCAGAGCTGGTTACCGGATCTAAGTAATTGTAGAAAAACAGCTCATTCAGAGATAATAGTGCAATCTAATACTTACGGAATTTTAGCCTTTCTATAAGCATTGAAATTTAATAGTCAAAACTGAATAATTAGAAGTAGACTTATTCATCTCTTATTTATCTTCAAGCCTTAAGCAAGACCCACAATCCTAGCTATACAAAATATTCAATTATTTTTCAGAAGCTATAAGCTCATGCATGGCATTGTGAGGGTTTTATAAGTGCTATGCTTAACATAGCACTAAGAATACCCATGGGAGCATCATTAAAGTTGCCCAGAACCTACATCTTGATGAATTATTTCTAGTCTGACAGCTCTGCACTGCAAAACACATTTCGGTTTATACACACAGGTGTCAATACCACTGCAGACTTCCCTCTGTTGACCCAAGGTACCATTGAGCAGAGCTGAATTGTGTCTACACAGCAAGGATCTGAGTCTGTCGGATAACAGAACCAGGTTTGTCTGGTTACAGAAAGATTTCTGCTAGTACGTTAACAAGCATATAAAAATAAATAAAATTTGGCCCACATTTTATAAATTGATTCAACAAATGAGAATCAGATTTGTCATGGTAGATGCAAAATTTGCATTTTGATTCTCAATCACTCTAGCACAATACGGATGTGCTAATTTTACCTAAGCCTATAGAGGGTATTGTGCTGGAAACTGTAGATATAGAGATGAAACTTCAGGAATTACATTAATATATAGAGATGCACAAAGTGTATGGAGTTAAGAATTTAGAGGAGTTAAGTCTTTGGTTGAGTTAGGAATTTACTGTGAACCAGATCCGAGGTTGAGACCTAGTACTGCAGGTTACTAGGTGTGTAACCTTGAACAGACTACATCACCATACACCTCAGTTTCTTGGTTTATAAAATGGAATTGTCACCAAATCTTGCCGCATTGGGTCATTTCGAGATTTAAACAAGGTAATTACGTAACTCATTTAACATAATGCTTTGCTTATATGTTGAATTAGTGTTACCTAAAATGTATTTTAACCAATGGGTTTTTTTTTAAAGCCAGACTTTGGATTTGAACTTAACAATACATGACGATCCTAAAGGCCCTAGTGAAAGTGAGAAATATGGATAGAAGTGATGGCTAATGGATGTTTCTCTACAACCCGGCCCCTTTAAGTTCCACATCATAGGGCTGTTCAAGAACATAATAACGGCCACAAACACAACCGCCCTTCAATAACATGAAGGCTAGCGGCACGTAGGTGGGCAGAAGGGCCGCAAAGGTGCAATGAAGCACAATGGGAGGAAACATAAAACAGCTGTTGATCACTGGGAAGTAGTAACAGCAAACAGGCAGTGCTGGCAGGGACCAGTCAAAGAAGAGGTACCTCAGAGGAAGGGAGACAACGGAGCTTTCCACGAGTCATATTTGCTGAGCTCCAAACAGCAGGAGGCCGGGCAAGTCAACTGAAGGATTTCCCCTTGTACTCTGGCTTGGTGTACTGCAAAAGTCAGGCGGTCTTCTGTCTCTCCGCGGTTGGTATATAGATCCAGACATCTCCTAAAGACAACCCAGGAGAGTGAAAAGAGCAGAGGCTGTGTATTTTTTTCTCACAGCTCTGCCACCTACCAGCTCGGTGAACTTGGGCAAGTCACTTGACCTCCGCAGCTCAGTAGTAGTCTGTGAAATGCAATGATATTGCTAACCCAGCAAGCAATCAATGTTCGTTTCCTTCTCTGATTCCCTTCCCACCCCCATGTTATCCAACTTTAGCATATTTGTTCTCATCTATATATAGACATTAATTTTAGAAGAGGATCCAGCTCTTAAAGCACCTGGGAATTACTGGGATAGATCTGTTATTTCTTTGGCACAGGAGACAATTTCCCTTCTCCCTAAGTAACAATGGGGAAAGCATCACCACCCATCATCCCGCCGCAATCATTTCAGCTGCGGCAGAAATTGTTCCCATTCTTTATCTCAGGATTACTTTTGCTCTGTGAAGCTCTCTAGAGCTTCAAAATTCTTGGTGCATCTGACGAATTTTGCTTTCAATCCAGATCGCAGATGCAGACTTTTATTTATTTATTTTTTAAAAAATCCCTGGCAACCAAACTTCAAGTCCTTTAAAACCTCAAGGAAAGCCTACTGTCATTGGTTTTGCCCTTTTCTAAATCTGCATGTACTTCCTGACCACAAATTAGGTCACAGATAAGTTTGGAGCTGCCAATCAGCCTTGGATTCATCAAGCATTTTAAACTGCTGGTGCTGCAGTACAAAGCCAGTGTGTGCCACAGATAACTGTATCATTTGCATAGTTACAATCAGTTAGTGATAGAATGCCTGAGAGGCAGGGGGGATGCGTGGCAAATGCAAAGTCACTTTCAGATTTGCATTCATTTTGGTTCTAAATCAGGAACAGAGGACTTGACTGAAAGGGGCATCGCCTCCTGTTCAGCTTGATTCAGTGGAGCCTGCGCCTATAGAGCATTTCGACTCTTTGAAAGTGCTTTGTGATCTTCCTATGAGCTATTCTTCTCAACAATGTTTGACATAGCTACTAGGCATTATTATCCATAATTTAGTGAAAGGGAAGTGAATCAAAAACAGGTTGAATGACTTGTTCAACACCGCAGGTAGTCACAGCCTAGGCAGAGGAAGAACCCACAGCTTTGTACTGGCTCCCCATCTGTTGTTAAGCCCCATTAGCCATGTTTCCTACCTGTACCCAGTAATTAGCCACATTAAGCACTGCCAAATAAGGACATGGCATTGAATTTTTTTCAGCATTTCCTCTCTTTTGAACTTATTCATTTGACTTGCAAAACATTATAAAAATAGCCTTTTCCCCCTTCCTAGCCCCTCAAAGAAACAGGAACAACAGAAAGGAGAACTAGCTGGAGTTCCTTTATTCTAAAGATTGAGAACACAAGGAGTTAATGTTTCTAAATGCTGTGGCTGGTGCTATAAGAGAGGCTGGTAAGCCTTGAGAGAATTGTGCTCTACTTAAATGACAAGTACCAGGATCTGATTGATATTCTCTGTAAAGTTTTCCCCAGTTGCATGGTTTTTCCTCGGCACCTATGATTTATGGAATATCCCTGTATTAATTAGGCATATGCTAGTATTTTGGAGAGAGAGGCAATGAGACAATTCTCTAGCATTTCATTGCGTAATATATACAATGTATTGAAAATACATGATTTTAGAAACTCGGAGAAAAGGTTAAACACTTTCCTCAAGTATCATAATGGAAAACGTTGTCATGAATAGAAAACAATTCCCTAAATATAAAAACAAAAAAGTAACTTCTTTAGTGGAATAAAAAAAAAGTTGAAAGCCACAGCAATCCCTGACTCAGCAAACATAAGCAGTTGATAAATGCACCTGCTACCCTGTCTAAAGCTGATCTAGCCTTTTCAGGATGGCCTTATCAAGTTAAGATCTTGTTGGAGAGTAATGAACACGAGGAAAGACGCTGCTCCTCAATTGCTCATCATTAGAGCACCATACACGGCTTGAGGGAGAGCAGGGACTGGGATAAATCAGTGCTTTGAACCTCCTGATAATTGGTGCTCAAATCTCAGAATCCAGGTATTATTCTTGGCTAAAGTATCTGCCACATGGCTGGACAGCTTATATATTAATATGTTGAAGACAAAGTGGCGCTGTTCATCCTTGCAAAAGGAATTAGCAGAATTGGGCTGCGTAAGCACCTGACCCAGTGCATCACACTGAGCAGTCTCTTTGTACCTCAGTTTCTCCCATATTTAATAAGAATGACAGTCACTTCTGAAGAGGGCGAAAGCATACACAAGGGGAGTTTCCTTTTAATTCAAGTGCTACACAGATGTAAAAGCAAACCTACATTTTGTGGAAAGTTAGCTATGCAAATCAAAATACCTACTTGTATGTAAACTCTAGACACTTTACAGAGGGTATTTCTAAACATTAAAGCCTGCAGAGTAAGTGGCTCAGAATGACCTGCATGTGCAGCTAAAGATGATAGTGGTGGGATCTCTAATTCTGGGTCCAAATGGCACAGCTTCAGAGGTCCTATTTGAAATCTTTTAGCATTTCATAAGAAACCCAAAAATGGGCTCTTCTTTCTGCAATCTCTTAGTTTTGCTCAGTCCCCAAACAAGTTTTTTAATTAACACAGCTATTTCCAGGGACATTAGATCTTCCTCACATTTGTGATTTTTCTGTCAGACTCTTGTGGCATCCTTGGGCATCCTGAGGCATCCAACCACAGGTTGACAGACACCTGCTGTAGGTAGAAGCAGATGTTCTCCTTCCTCCCTTAACCCGCTCTAAAGGCACCAGCTTCCTGCTCTAACGCCCACTGTAGTCATAGAGATGGAATACATCTAAGAGGCTGGAGCCATGGGCTTGATGTTCATTTGATGTTCATATCAGATAAAGCCTAGTTATTTTACTATTTTAGGGTGATTCACTTAATAATCTGTGGTAAACCCAGAAGTGCAGGATTAGTTTTTTCTAGTCCCAGCCCAGTTTAATAAGGAGTCTGCTGATGGGAAACAGTCCCAGGAAGACTCAGATCCTGGTCTAGGCTGTGAGCAGTGGTGGGATGATTCTACCAGCCAGAGTGGTTGCTTTGTCCATCATAGACTTTTCTGTATCTAGTTTTCTTAAGAGGAACCTTTCAGATTACTTTGTTTCCATTTTATACATATTCATCTGTACAGGGTGGATAGGATACTCTGTACAATGAACAATTAGTTTTCACTATGTCTATCCAGGACATAAATATATACAAAATATGTTATATTTACAAAAATAGCAAATCTGGGCTGCCTTATAATAAGGTAATTATGAGTATAGGTTCTGGAGTTGGTTGCTGGGAGTTGGTTGCTGTGTGGTTTGGGAAAATTTATTTTATTTAAGGCTTTGGCTTCCTTTTATACAGAACAGAATGAAAATAAAATCTACATTACACGGTTGTTTTTAGGAGTAAATGAGATAATGCATATAAAGCACTGAGCACAGGTCCTCATATACTAAACACTTTGGCAATTGTTATTAAAAGTACATCTGTACACACATGCAAAAAGGGCACGCACAAGGCAAGCAGTGCAGCTCATGGGTAGCATACTTTCTATAATGAATTTATTGCATTACAGTAGATATTACTGTTCTCATCTTATCCAAGAGGAAAAAGCATAGATAGATTAAAATGGCTTCCCCTGCTCACAAGGTTATTGATCAAGTTGGAATCAATTCAGGATTCCAATCCCAGATTGTCTCTACTCATGGCTCTTTAAATTGCCACCTCTGCCTCAAACAACACAGCTCTCTCTGCTCTAGGTATAATTAGCACGAACAGAAGGCAAATAAATAAAGAAAAAGCTTTATAAAAACTGCTTTCACCTTCATCTACTTCCTCCTTCCATAATTCCTCATAACCATCCATCCCTTAGTTATCCTGGAGAACAGACAAGCAAGGCTGATTCCTGCCACTTGATTGTTACTCTAGAAAAGTTACCACTCCCACAGTTCTATATTGATAACATTTTCAGAAAGTGCCGCACCCTATGGGAATTTATAATTTTAAAGAAGTTTATTAAAGGTCAAAATGTATAATATCCAAAATAATAAATCACTAGTAGCATAATTTAAGCATCATAACAGAAGATGCTAAGAGAAACTAAGATATGAGGACAGAAATATTTTGTTTTAGCCACGGAACTCTTCTGAGATGCTGACATCTTCAAGAAACTGCCTGCTTCACATAACACTTCTTGCTCATAGTTTATTTTATATTGTTTTGTCCTTCCTGTGTAAAGCTTTACAGTAAAGAATTTCAAATTATTAAAATCTTAGAAATTAGCCACCCCATGACTAGTCTTTGAAAATACAGACTAGATAAACAATTTTGGTCTTTTTAAACCAGCAAGCATGCATAATTCTCAGTTGCCACATGAAACTCTGCATTATTTAATAAAAGTGTATTCCATTGTATGAGGGAAAATCAGCATGAGATAACCTTCAAAAAGATCCTTTTTATAAGTAAAAATTAAATAAATATAAAATGGTGCTTGATAAATGTTGTAATTTAATGACAAGCAATTTAGTTCACATAAAAATATTAATTAAAAATAGAACCTTTAAAAAATATCGTAGAGCCTCACAAATCTGGAACTGAGTAAAGAAAGTTAATCTGGTAGTGGGCGTTCCATGTTCTCATGGACGTGATGCCCTGGACACCAGCATATGTTTTCAAATCTTGATTCCACCACTTGCTACTCCTAGGAACTTGATTTATAAATTTCTCTCTGCCTCATCCTCATATTTGAATACAAGGCTAAGGATAATTTTTACTTCCTGGAGTTGAAGCGAGGATCAAATGAGATTGTTCACGCAACATACTCAAAAACCATCTGTCATAGAAAATATTTGATATAGCTTTGGCTATTATTGCTAATATTGTTATGATTAGGCACATGACAGCCATGCAGTGATCTCAGAGTTACTAAATCTTTGAAAACAAGAGGTGATATATAATAGTGTTTTCTGTAACGATGCCTTTATTTCAGTTACCGTAAAATGGTGACTGAAAATTCTCGTTTGCAAAGAACAGAAGCCTGCTAGAACTAACTTACTTAGAAGAGATTATTATAATTCTCATAGGTGTCTAAGCTCAAGAAACACAATACAGTGGGGCCCAAGGTTTACTTAACACCAGTCCTTCAGCACCAAACAGTCTCCCTCTTTTTGGCTTCTCCCTGCATCTGCTTCATTCTTCTCAATCTCCTAACCAACTTCCTTTTCTTCCTCCCCTTTCACATGGCCCAACATTCCCACCACTTGTGATTCCTTACCCAGAGTTTCAAATCCAAACACCATCTCTGACATCTCAATATTTTAAAAGATATTCTGGTTGGTTTTGGTCATTCAGTAGATTGAGGCCCACGTTGAGTTTAATCAACCACAGCCTGGGTAAAGTGTGGGTGTAAGAATGCTGCTTCCAGAGGCTGTGGGAAAACTAAGTATTAGAACTTTCAAAAACAGAAATGAATAAAATAAGAAACGCTTTTTAACCTTGAAGAATTTTTAAATTCCTATTTATATCTAGCCATTTTGATTAGCTATGTTCTCATAAATCTTATTTATACATATTGTATGTTTCAAAAGAATGTGCAGCAGCTCTTGTTTTCCCATTTTATATAGATCTGTATCACCCTTATTGACTTTACTTAATGAAAAATTGGCTTCCCATTGTCATCAATATTGATCTTGATGAGTGCAAAAGTGACTGTTAACTCTCAGAATCATCAGTAAATATTTAGTCATTCCCATTAATACTATGAGAAATAGACAAAGTGTTCATTTCCTTTCCCGCAATAATAACACTTGACTCCATAAATGGAAGAAATCTGTATCTTCATGGTTAACAAAATACAATCAACATTCTGGATTTATGTGAGATATTTCATATTACAATAAAAGAATAAAGACACCAGAATCTAAAAATACCTCTTTTTCTTAAGGTATTATTTTACATCAGTGCTATCAATAGATAACCACAAATATCTATAGAAAACTGTGATCAACATTACAGCTGCTTGCCAGTATTTCCAGAACTCCTGGCCTTCTGGACATACCTCTCCTTGTAGTCTGGCTTGGCCATGAGACTTGCTTTGTTTATGTAAATCTTAGCAAAAGTAAGTACTTCAATCTGGAGTAATTAATTACCAGTGTTGAATCTCTAGCTCTTTCCTCTCCTTTGATGTTTATTGTGGAAGAGGTCTTGAATTGCGACGTTAGGAACAAAAGATTTAAGGGGTCCTGCTCACCTATTGAGAGTGGTCTCCCTGGACTCACAGAGGGCTTTGTGGGAGGATGTTTGCTATCACAGCTTAACCAAACTCATTCTGACTGATTGGTATAGTTGTAAAATATTCATGTTCATTCTTTCTTCTACTAAAAGAAAAACTCCCCACAAGGTGAAAAAGAAATCCCCCACAGAACTTTCTCTATATCAAAATGTGGCCAATTTGCATCCATATATGTGATTGGAAATGAGGGACAACCAGAATCAATAACATAAAATTTAGCCAATAGCTTTAATTCCCCTCTAAATTATTCTTTTATCAAAAGGGAATAAGCCAAATGTCAGTAGAATGGACAATTACTATTACATATTCTTAGCACATCAAAGGAAATGGCTGAAAAGAAACTCAATGAGAGTTATTCAATTTTATGCTTAAATAATTTTTAAAGGATATATAGAAAAGAAACGATGGAAAGGGACTATAAAAATGTTTTAAAAAGAAGTTCTATTAGAGTAGAAAAATGCTGGGCTATTTTTGTCATTATGCCAGTTAATATATTTTTTATAATTTGATTAGATTACTTTTTTCCTTTTTCTTTTTTCTTTGCTTAAAATGACACCCACATGCGCTTATTAGCTCAGTTTCTTTTGTATCAGGAGTCTAGGCACATCTTAGCTGGATCCTCTGCCTCAGAGCCTTACAAAGATTCAAAGTGTTAACCACAACTAGCCAGGACTATGTTTTCATTTGAGGCTTGATTAACGAAGGATCCGTCTCCAAACTCATCAATTTCTTGTTGGCTGTTGGCCAGAGGCTTCCCTCAGGCCCTGGAGGCCTCTCTTAATTTTTTTCTAGAAATATCCCATTTGTCCCTAGATGGCCAATTCCCACCAGCTCTGTGGCCCAAGAGGCTGACATCTATAGAGTGAATCAATTGAGTTCCTTTGCCCCCAACTTCTGATTGAGTTTGACCAATGGGAGACACTGGCAGGAAATACAAAGAAAGAGGAGATTGAATCTCTGTTCCTAACCCCTGGTTACTTCCCTGCCTGGCCTTGGGTTGTATGTTTTTTCTAAGTAAAGATCACAGTATTTTTGCTCTAGTTGCCTTCAGCTTCAGCTATTGTCTCTGAATCCTGGTCATTGCTTCCTCCCCTCACCATTTAGATAGAAGAGTGGTAATGAGTGATAATATCTCTCCCAATTTGTTGATCATAGGAGGCTTCACCATCCCTACTAATGTCCCTTAATCATCTTCTTCCTTTTTTTTTTTTTTTTTGAGACAGGGTCTCACTGTGTCATCCAGGCTGGAGTGCAGTGGGGTCATCACAGCTCACTGCAGCCTCAAACTGCTGGGCTCAAGCAATCCTCCTGCCTCAGCCTCTTGAATAACTGGGATTATAGATGCAAACCATGCGTGGCTAATATTTTTATCTTTTATTTTTTTAGACACAGGGGTTCACTATGTTGTAGAGGCATCTTGAACTCCTAGTCTCAAGCAGTCCTCCCACCCCAGCCTCTCTAAATGTCTAAGTGCTTGGCCAAATAGAGATCTCCAGTGATCCCTCCACATGAACATCTAATTCAACAACTATCCACACAAGCAAGGACCTTCAGAAGAATGAAACATCAGATGAGCAATCATACTACCTGGTTTTAACATTACAGCAAGGAAAGAGGCACTGAGGAGGGCAGAAAAGACAGTCTTGCATTGCCTATGTCTCCCCTCCCCCATTCTCTGGCTGTGCTGCACCAGTACCCAAGTGGAGAGAGAATCTGTGTGCCCAGGGGAGGGAGAGTGAAGTGATTGTGGGGCTTTGCATTGAAACTCAGGGCCACTCTGGCACAAGGGAACACAGCAAAGGGAAGAATTCTGCCAGTGCCCATGGAGGGAACATTGTGACCAGCCCAGCCAGAGGCAAATCCTCCACCTCCAAGCCCTAGTTCCCACTAGCCCCACCACTGGCAGAAAAAGAACAACATGGGGCTTGGCCTAAATTCATAAGGCAGTCAGGCAACAAAGGCTGCCATCCTTGGGCAAATTCTGTGGCTGTGCTGGCTCAGAGCCAGTGAACTTGGGGTGCACAAGACCCAGTGAGACTCTAGCAGTGGTGGCCAAGCTAGTGCCTATTTTACTCCTCTCCCAACTACAGGGAGTGTGGTTCAGGGAGAGCCTTCTTCCACTTGAGAAAAGGAAAGAGAAAAGCTCACAGGACGTTTTTTTTGCAACTTGGGTGCCAGCTTAGCCACAGCAAAATAAAGTACCAAGCAGACTCCTGAGGCCCCCTGAGTCTAGATCTTAGTTCCCAGATGGCATTTGTGGACCCACCCTGTGACAGAAAGAAACATGCTGCCTCAAAGGGAAGGACCCTGTCCTGGCAGATTTCACCACCTACTCACTAAAGAGCCCTTCAGCTTTGTATAAACATCAGCGGTAGCCAGGCAACAGTCACCACTGGCTTTGAGTGAGACTGGGCTAGCTTCAGGTATAACCTAACGCTGGTGGCCATGAAGGAGTGCCTGCATAACTCCTCCCTCAACTCCAGCAGCCCAGGACAGAAAGCGAGGGAAGAGAGTGAAAAAGTTTGCCTGGTAATCCAGAGAATTAAGCTCACGAAGGCAGGACCACCAGGAGTCTGCAAGAGTCACAGCATTACTGGGCTTGGGGCACCCCCAAGTGCTGGTATGGCTACAGCGACCAGAGACTTAGACCACAACACTCAACTCTCTTTGAGTATCTGGAAAGCCTTTCTCAAGAAGAATGGGTTCAAACAAGCCTGGACTGTGAAGATTAAAATAGGTGCCTAACTCTTCAATGCCCAAACATCAATGAGTATCCACAAGCATCAAGAACATTCAGGAAGACATGACCTCACCAAACGAACTAAATAAGGTACCAGAGACCAATCCTGTTGTAATGGAGATGGGTGACCTTTCAGACAAAGAATTAAAAATAGCTGTCCTGAAGAAGCTCAAAGAACTTCAAGACAATATATAATAAGAAGGAATTTGGAAGCCCATCAGAAAAATTTAACAAAGTGATGGAAATAATAAAAAAAAGTCAAGGAGAAATTCTACGGTTTAAGAATTCAATTGATGAACTGAGAAATGCATCACAATCTCTCAACAGCAGAATTGACCAAGCAAAAGAAAGAATTAGTGAGCTTGAAGGCAGGCTATTTGAAAATACACAGCCAGATGGAAAAAAAAGTAAAAAGAATAAGTAAGAATGAAGCACACCTACAAAATCTAGAAAATGGCTTCAAAAACGCAAATCTAAGAGTCATTAGCTTTAAAGGAGAGGCAGAAAGAGAGGTTGGGGTGGAATGTTTTATTCAAAGAAATAACAACAGAGAATTTTCCAAACCTAAAGAAAGATATTAATATTCAGGTACAAGAAGGTCACAGAACACCAAGCAGATTTAACTCAAACAAGGCTACTTAAAAGCATTTAATAATCAGGCTCCCAAAGGTCACAGATACAGGAAAGTTCCTAAGAGAAGCATGGAAAAAAAATACATAAAGGAGCTCCAATAAGTCTGACAGCAGAATTCTCAGTGGAAACCTTACAGGCCAGGAGAGAGTGGCATGACATATTCAAAATGCTGACAGAAAAAAATCCTTAAACCTAGAATATTATATCCTGCAAAACTATCCTTCAAACATGAAGGAGAAATACTTTCCCAGACCAACAATTACCCTGACCCAGGGGAGTCATTTTCAACACCCTCTTCATCATCCTTCTTTCACTCTTCTTTCTTTCAACGGGTTCTTCCCTACCTCTAACCCTCAGGATAATGGTACATGCTAGGTGATTAACCTCCTATCACAGCCAGATCCTAGGATTCAATAGTCAAAGAAGCCTCTGTCATTCAAATCATTCTTTTGATATTCTCTGTGATCTGCCCCTCACGATGTTGAAGTATTCTGTCTATTCTGATGGGAGCTTCTGACTTACTACTCCCCTAAAGGCCTTTAACTCATTCAAAATTTGATTCATCTTTTTCACTCTGTCCCCTACAAAATTCAAATTCTTGGACCATTCTCAGCCACATGAAATTCAAATTATCATTGGGCTTTTGTTTCTTCTGAGATAAGCCCTAACATAATAACTACCACCTTGCTTAACAATTTAATTAGAGATGAAGACCTATTTCCAGATGTAAGTGATTTTAGGAAGAAATTTTTTGTCATAGTCTAGTTCTATTTATTAAGTGTTGAAATCCACAGCACCCCCATACCCTCAAATATTAAATTTAAATATCACTGCAGTTATGTAAGATTTGCAAGTAATAGATGTCATATTTCTGCTTAATACTATGCATATCTGAATCAGATAAGTTTGGAATTTCCCCAGAATACAGGAGATATAACAAGAATTGAGAAGAACTCTTTAACCTTAACTTTAGTGGTAAGAAAAAGTACTTAAATGTCCTGATGTGTAAAACCGCCCCAAAATAACCTTTTATGTTCCTGCTCTCTGAAGAAATATTTCCTAAAGCTTAGTAGAGCTAGGTAGAAATGGGCTCTGGATTAATTTTGACCTTCTGTGGCAATGCATTTCCAAGACCAAGAATTTATGTGTGCAGAATATTAAATGTCAAATGCAAATATGAAAATAGAGCTACACAGTTGCAGATAGTCCCTAATTGATATTGAGCAGACTATTCCCTTTAAATGTTAATGAAACTGTTGTAATTACTAAATGACCAAAACAGCTCAGAAGCCAGGGTTCACAGCTGTAAACCATTACTTGTAAATTACTGGCACAGGCCCACATTAGCAGATGGCTCAGCCCATGGAAGAAAACTTCCTCAAGATGCTTTTCTTCCAGGCCTGGGCTTGGGAACAAATTAGATGAGCATATTAGAGAGGGCTAGAGTGCCTGTTTGGACATGTCACTGGAGATAAGCACCTCCTTTTATCTTCTTATTTTTTTTTTATTACATTCTTTGCAGAAAATGCTGAATATCACAGAACACAAAGAAAAGAGAGAAACTGACAGAGCTTATAAATGTTGCATGAAGGTTCAGATATATACATTTCTGCCGGCTTTTTAAGGAGCAGTGTGCTTCCTACATCCTGAGGCAGATGGACATGCTGGGATGGAGGTAAATACTCAAAGTGGGGAGGGTGTGTGTGTGGGTGTGTGTGTGTGTGTGTGTGTGTGTGTGTGTGTGAGAGAGAGAGAGAGAGAGACAGAGAGACAGAGAGAAAGAGAGATGGTAAGACCTGCTAACAAGCCAGTGGCAGAAAAACAATTAGAAGAAAAATAGGGCATTTGAATGGGCTTACTACCCTCAAGACAGAGAACATCTATAAAGCTGTTTAAGCAAAACTATGCAGTAGAAACAAGTGATGTCTTTGTTAGAGAAGGCCTGTGGCTCTTCCCAGCTATGTTCTGTAAATTCCATAGTGGCTTTGCAAACTCTGAGGTAAAATTTAGTGAAGACTTTTTAAAAGAGTTGGGTGCAGCCTAACCTTTCACTAATATTAATGAAAGATTAATTAAGACGTTTGTCAAAAACAGGAGGAAGGAGGAGTTTGTCTTGTGATGTAAACTACAACCTATCCTACAAATGAAACAATGGAGTTTTCTCTGCCATGAACTACTCTGTAGAGAAGATGTTTAAGTGATTAGTTGTTTACAATCAAACCAGAGAATACAAGCAAGACCCACCTTCTGAACAGTTTGAATCCCAAAGTGATACATGTAGCATTTTTTAGGATTTCAAAATGTATCTTCATAGAAAAAAGAATGTTATAGCTGTTTCTAGATTTTGAGCAAGTATCAAATCAATCTATATAACCTGACTTTATGGTAGCAGAAGAAGCAAAGCACAGAGATGTAGTGTATGGACTGTATGGACTAGGATGTGGGTCAGACTGGCTGTGAAACAATCAGATATAAAAAATTGAAACATAATTTGAGAATTTTGTCAAGGTAATGTATAAGGCTGAACTTTCCAAGATATTTATGCTTTATGTCTAAAACCTACAAGACAAGAATAATCGGAGTTAAAATTGACCCATAAAGTCAGTGATGAGTGATTAAAATGCTGATAGAATGGCTTGAATCTGGATTCCAGGTTTAGGAGGCACTGCAGTGCAAGAGAAAGCAGAATAAAAATGTTTGAATTTTTCTTCTTGGATCCAGAAACTGTTTGGGGCAATATTTGATACTGGTTTTCAGTATCCTACCATTTTCCTGTTTTTCTCCCTGAATCTCATTCACAGACACCATAGAAACAAGCCACCTCCAGTGCTTTCCTTTGCCAATGCTCCTGACCTTCCACTCAGTCCTATTAAAAGTGATCATCTCTTGATTCTTTATTTCCCTATTTCCCTCCTTTCCTCAGGGGAGATGATCTTAGCTAGGTTTTAGAAGAATTCAAGCAAGCGTGTAAGCAGTTTAATCTGATTCATAATGAGAGATGGCCAATCACTCCTTAACTCTTCCAGACGTGGAAAGCATTTTTGGAAGTGAGTTATTATTCAAGCGTGGTGGCTTAGCCTGCAGAGAAGTGTGTTCATAATCCTAGTCCTGGTACTTACTACACATGTGATCTTAAGCATGTTATTCACCTTATCTGTGTGCCTCAGTTTCATCATGTATACACTGGGTGATATTAGTATCTAATCCATAGGATTAATTTATAGAATTTAAAATACTTAACGTACTGTCTGACGGACATTAAGTGCTCAATAAATGTAATTCAAATGATTTTTGAATTGGCTAATTTTAGATAGTTTTCCATAGTAAAAATAAGAGACTCAGTCATTGAAAAGAATATTTTCCATCAAGAAAACGAATAAAAAGCAACTCATTTCCTGGTTTCGGTGATGTATTGTAGTTGCGTAAAATGTTACCATTGGGGAAACTGGGTGATGGGTAAATGGAACCTCTCTGTACTATTTTTACAACTTCCTATGAGTCTATTGCAAAAAAGAAAAGTAAAAAATAGTAAACCAACCCAGTCTAATTTATCCCTGAGCCAGATTCACTGAGTTATTTTTGATATTCATAGCTATTTCCCTCTTTTGCTTTTGAACCATGGGTTCTTAAAAGCCTTCAGATTTTTTTTAACAATTCTTATGTCCATAGCTATGAAGAGTGATTCCAAAAAAGGTCTTCTGTGTGTTTGTGTGTGTATGCGTGGTTGTGTAGGTGTGCAATGAGAGTAATATCATATATTTGCCTATATTAAGGTAAAAGAGATAAATATATGTAGTTATTTCAATGGGCTATTTGTACAAATATGTGGGGAAATAGAGGTTATCATTGTATGCTTTCTTAGAATCTGAAAGGCAGTATCTTACAATGTTTTAACAGTTAGCATAGTGCAATCATGAAAGTGTGCTTAGCCATTTTAGGACCATGGACCTTTCTGAGAATTTGATGAAAACTATGAACTCTTCCCTCAAAAATGTATTAAAACAAATCCAAGCAAAATGAGGTGCACAATGTATTCTTATTTTATGTTATTATTGAACTTCTACTATGCGCTAGTAACAATAATAGACATGAGTGTGGCAGAATGAGAACAAATGAAAATAAGGTAAGTTTTGTTTCTCCCCAGTGAGAGATATAAACAATAAAATGATTTGGTAATCTAACATGATCAATACTATTTCCTGAGAGTATAATGTGCTCTTACATAAGATGAGCGTCTAACCCACACTTCAAAGGATCAAGAAAGATTTTCTGGGGAAACTGGCCTCTCAGTTAAGACCTGAGGCAGAAGTAGGCATTAACCAGTTGGTAAAAGGGGAATTTGTTTTTAGAATAGGAGAGAGATCATTGGAAGGTGTAGTTGCAATGTAAAGTAGTTGCAGAACTTTAAGAAGCTCAGAAAGCTAGAATATGGCATATTAGGAAGACAGGAGTAATAGGTTAAATTAGAAAAGAGAGCAGGGGCCAGATCGTGCAGAACTTTGTAAGCTCTATTAAGAAATCTTAATTCCATTAAAGAACACTGAAGACTCTTTGCAGGATTTTAAGTAGAGTTAGATTTGCATTGTAGAAAGCTCACTCTGTGTGCTATGGAGAATGGACCAGAGGGGACAAATCTGGAATGAGGGAAAGCAGTGATAAGCCAGTTGCAGCAATATGGAAAAAAGATAATAGTGCCCTGTGCTCTTGGTAAGGGATATAAAGAGAAGTGGTTGGATTTGGAAGATTTTTGGAAGATGTAAATTAGATAAGATTTTATTTATTTGGTTATGAGAAATATGAGAGAGAAAAATTGAAAGTTACTCTAAGATTTCTATGCTCATGGTGCCACACATTCATATACACACCAGAGGAGAAAGAAAAGTTTTAGTAAGAAGAGATTAATTTAAGTTTTGGACTTGTTGAATTTCAATTTCTTTGGGCTATCTAAGTCTCCAGTGGGGCATTTAGATATGCAGCTCTGGGCTGTGGATAGAGGTACCAGAATTAGTAACATTGGAAAATAACTGAAGCCATCCATCAGTAGATGAGATCATACAGAAAGAGTGACAGAACCTTAGCAAATTCATTAGAATAAATGCTAAATTACTGTAACAAAATGACTGTATAATACCTTGACATGGAGGACAAAGAAGTTTCATTTTTTTTCTTCTATAATAGTCCCAATATGAAGAGCCTGAGCTGGTAGGATAGCTAAACTCTACTCAGGCTTTTAGGGAGAGTTATATCTGGGCAAACTGTCATCCCCTAGGTGTCATCATTAGCATGGTTGAAGCTAGCATACTGCCTCCTTTGGATTCTAGTCATCTGTACCCATCATTGTAACTGGAGAGAGAGGAGAAAGAGTAGATCTACAGATGCAGATTAGTTAACAGTCTCAGTGGTAGAAGTTAAGGGAACTTCACTCTGTGAAGAGAAAATCAAAGTCATCTGCTTGAGATCAAGTGAGAGCATGCCAGGGTTATAAGTCAGATTTACAAAGAAGTTTGTATTGTCTTCATGAAGAACTAGAAGCAAAGATTCTGGAAAAAGTCAATGGCCCAGATTCCTGGTCATTCTGGAGTGCCTACCTAAGTTTGTAAGTCATAACTTTATAACTATTGTACCAAACTATTCAACTGTAACATGGTAAAAATATAACATGAGAGAGATCTATACATAAAGGTTCATATCTTTATTACTCTCATCTATTTGTAAAAATAAAGGTCAATTATGAAAAAAATTTTTAAAAAATTCAAATTTTGTAAATATGACAAAATAAATTTTGCCCCAAAGGAAATACCAGCAAGAAGCTATTTATTCAGCTTTTAAAAATCCCATACATGTTATATATGACATATTATTTTGATTTTTTTTTGGTTTGTTTATGTGGCTTCATGTGCTAATAATCCTGTTTACAAAGAC
The DNA here is from genome assembly GCF_000956105.1 of Propithecus coquereli. Taxonomy (NCBI): domain Eukaryota; kingdom Metazoa; phylum Chordata; class Mammalia; order Primates; family Indriidae; genus Propithecus; species Propithecus coquereli. The sequence goes on from NW_012149953.1 coordinate 759,950, forward strand.
ATATAAGTGCAATCAATATTTTCACAGATAGCTTTGCCAGGTGTATTAGGGTTCTCCAGAGAGACAGAAGCCATAGGATAAATAAAAATATATGACAGGGGATTTATTAGGAGAATTTGCTCATACAATTATGGAGACTGGGAAGCCCCACAATATGCCATCTGCAAGCTGGAGACCCAAGAATGCCAGTAGCATGGCTCAGTCCAAGTCTGAAAGCCACAGAACCAGAGAAGCCAATGGTATAATTCTCGGTTCCAGGCTGAAAGTCTGAGAGCCCAGTGACAAGTGGGGGGCAGCTGCTAACGCAAGTCCCAGAGTCCAGAGGCTAAAAAGCCTGGAGTTCTGATGTCCAAGGCCAGGAGAAAGGTGTTCCAGCTCCAGGAAAGGAAGAGAAAGAGTGAATTATCTTTTTCACTGTCTTTTTGTTCTATCCAGGTGCTCGGCCTATTGGATGGTTGCCGCTCACATTGAGGGCAGATCTTCCCCACTCAGTCCACCAACTCACACACTAATCTCCTATGGAACCACCCTCACAGACACATCCAGAAATAATGCTTTACCAGATATCCAGGTATCCCTTAATTCAGTCACGTTGACACCCAAAAGCAACTGTCACACCAGGTATGTATACATTCTCAAGCAACAACTGAATTTTCTGAGATGCCTTGAATTTATTTTACTTAATTTTTATATTCTTTTTTTATTTGAATAGATTTAGGAGGTACAAGTGTTTTTTGTTACATGATTTCAATTCCTGGTATGGTAAGTTCTTTGTCCTGAGGTCATTTAGGTCATAGTTTGCCACATAATGTTCTTTTTGTCAGCAACAAGAAAAACCAAAAAGATGATCACAAATTCAGATTTCAGTATTTAAATTGTTGGAGCAGAAGTAATGCTGGAAAAGACTTTATATATTTTTTCCAGGGGTCTGTAGATTTTTTTCCCTGCAGAGATTTTAGCAACACTCTATCACTCTCAACACAGACTAAAAACATGATTTTTTTAGCACTTATAAATTTACAGTAATTGCTTGATTTTAGTCTTTGGCTCAAAATTGGTAACATAGATGAAATGATTCATAGTTTATTGTGGTGGGTGGTATGTTTGTTTTGTTTTTTACTGGTGTTTCCAATTCAAGGTTTTGTCTTTAATTACCTCCTTTATGTTGTCAAAAATACTCTTCCTTTAGCCAAGGTATGAATGAACTCAACCTTGTCAGGTAGTATTGGGTGAGTTTTCCTCTGTATCACTTTATATTCCACCTGTCTCCTTCAAAATATACAAGAGAGAATGAGAAAGAAGTAAAGGATTAAAAAGGTAAAACTGTTTCCCAAAACGTATCATATTCTCCTTCCATTCTTTGACAAAACATACTGAAAAGGATGATTTAAGTCCTCGACTCTGATAAAGTTGCTCTTTCCATGGTGGTGGAAGAAGCTTCATTCAGAATTGCTGGCACAGTCCCCTCTGACATTGCATGCCAGTGTAGAAGGCATGAGTCATTATGACATGTGGAGCACCTTTCTTCAAGAAAGCAGCCAAACCAGATGTGTTGCCAAGCATCACAGGTGCTCCACCTGTTCACAGAACACCAACATTTGCCTTCCAGTGGATGCTTTCTCTGGCCAAAAAACAAACAAACAAACAAACAGACAAAACCTTTTTGCCATTAAAAAGACATTGACATCCTTTTCACGTTCCAAAATTGGCTCCTAAAGCACAAATTCTTCTTAGATGGCAACAGTGTGCACATGATAGGTGCAAACTAGGAGCTGGCTTCACTAAGGTACATCTGTCTTTTTGTCCAGTTGCATTCAGAATGTAAATGACACAGCTGCCAATTCCTCTAAGACTTACTTTAAAATAGTGAAAAACATATCAGGACTTCTGGAATGGATGACATTTGTTGAACAAAGCAACTGTCTTTGTTAGCCGAAAGGTAGAAAACAGCTAAAGTAGCTCCACGAAGACTCTCCAACATGGTGACTTAATTTGACAATAAGCTAAGCAAATTTATGTGATAATCTAATATATGTTTTTTCTGTTTTGGAAATCTACATTCTATAAATATGCAACCTTAAAAATTAAGACCTTCTCATAGAATTGATTCATATCATCTGTGTTTCCATGATGGAAGAAAGGTATAGGATTTTCCTTCCATTTAATTAAATTTAACACTGGCTTTTTTTGTCCCATGATTTTCAGATATGTGATATGAAAGTATGATTAAAGGACACATAAATTTTTTCATCTTCCCTTTCTTTTGCATTTATATTTGTTAACTTGAACTGGACGTGATGTCAACAATCATAATGGCAGGAAATGTTTTAACATATATATAAAAAAATTCTGTGCTTAAAATATGACAATGATTAACTTATTTAAAAATAATGACTGCACAAATACTATGGGCCAGGCACTTCCCTGGGCAGCAGGGATAAAACAGTGAGCAGAACAGGCCAAAATCCATTCTCTCATGGGGCTTACAGAGCAATGGGTCATCACTGTGTGCTTTCTAAACATACATAGCAGCACTTCAGACAACTTTATATTGTTTTTAGCAAAATAAAATAGTAATAACATATTTAACAAAAGTATGGCTAGAATAATGAAATATTTTGTAATTTTAAAAATAAAGCAAGAAAGTTAAAGAATCTTCTGTTTTCCTCATTAATTTAATTCATTATTTTTGTGGTTAGTTCACAACTTCCTGAAATCCCTACCTGGACCTCAAGGGTCTCACAGACATAGTTCACAAAACTCAGGCACAAAAGAAAAAGTATTTATTGTTGAAACTAAACAGTTACCATACATTCAAAGTAGGGAAGAAGAATATGATGTTTATTTTAAAAGATTGAAAGTTAATATTTTCCAAGTTTTGCCAATATACTTATTTATATTATTTTTTAAGATACTTTTTCTTTAGGCTACCATAATTTTTTTTTTTTTAGTTTTTTTGAGCACATGAAAAACTCCTGACAGCAAAATCTCTGTGTTAATTTCTATGATATCAGTTTAAGTATTTGTCATCACAAAGTTACTTGTCTTTGGAGAAGTTTATAACCCTCTTAAGTTGCTTCAAATAAATACTTTTCCTTTAGAACTAACCTTGGATTTCCTCTCTGGGTAACTTTGGCAGGAAATAAACCATTTTGTTTGGCACCTTAAAATTGTGGATGCCCTTTTGTTGTGCTGCAAAAAATATAAATTAAAAAAGATAACTACAATTACGCTTCTGGGACAATGGTCTTCAATTAGGAAGCAGAAAAATATAAAACAAAGAATTGTTAAAAAAAATCTGTTGTTTTGTCTGTGCAGTGCAACAATTCAACCAATGGCATGCCAAATTTCCACTCATTTATTCTGGTAATTTTTTTGCCCTAATACTAACTAGATGGTCCCACAGAAAGCTGCCATCTTCTTATGGATTCTAATACCCTGTTCATGGTGGTTATTCTTAATGGAGTCAGCATCCATCAACACAAGCAGATCCAATAACAATCTTTCCCTAGAATTTGTGAACTTGGGACAATATGGAGGAGCTCTTACTTCCTCTTTGGTTTTAGATGTTATAAAATTTAAATGTGGAGGCTGCCAGTATCATCGTGTCCAATAAGTCAACAGAAAGAGAGAAGCAGATTAAATACTTACCCCTGAGCCCTCATTACAATTCTGTCCACACCTTAGTTATGTTAGCCAATAAATTACCCTTGTTTACTGGAGGTAGTTCAAGGTACATTTATGTCACTTGCAGCAAAAGTAGTTCTGATCATATAATGGTTCATTGATTTTTTTCCATTTGTAAAGTTGGTTAGTTACATCGTCATTAATAGATTAATTGTATCAATGAAATAAGTCTATTTTATCATTTACATGGTACTATTATTTCTAACAGATAATAAATCTATTTTAGAATATTAAATGTCATTATGTTTTAAAATGTCATTTTACATTATTTATATTGGTAATAATAGTAGTTGATGGCTTAATAAATTATATGGAATTAGGAAAATAGAGATGTTTAAACAAAAATCCGCAAAGATCTTTGATGGGAAAGAGAAGGAAATATAATTTTTAAATCTAAAAATTGATTTTTAGCCTAAGCATAGGAGTGACATAATTTTAAGTTAAATCATGTTTCTACATATAATTAAGTATTAATTTTCTTGATTACAAAGTAATGAGATCCATCAGGCCTCCACATCTAAGAAGTTTCAGTGTTTTTAAACACATTTTTTGGTGAAATATGCTCTGCATGAAAAAATGACCTCTGAGTGAGGGCACAGCCATGAAGATAGCTTAGGAAATAGCTACCAGGCTGAAATCAAGGGTAAAGAAAAAGTCCTGTGGTAGGAGAATGGCTGGTATGCTTGAGGAATAGCAAAGAGATTATACTAGCTGGGAGAGATTAAATGATGAGTAGAATAGTAAGAAAAGGAATCAGAATGATAATGGGAGGGTTGCAACTTGTGCAGGGCCTTGACAAACAAGGTTCTTTAATGTGCAGGTGAATCCTAAGCATTTTATTAAAATGTACATACTGGTTCAGTAGATCTAGACAGGAACCTGAAGTTCTGAATTTTGCAAGTTCACAGTGATAGGCCACATTTTGAGTAGTGAGATTCTAATGCATAAATAAGGATTTGTTGTGAAATGCAAAGCCATTAGATAGTTTGAAGCAGAGCTAGAGATGATCTGACAATACCTTTTAAAGATCATGCTATTTATTCTCTTGATATAGACTGACGTTGATTAAGAAGTCATTGAAATAATGCAGATGAGAGATGATGGTGACTTAGGGCAGGCTGGTAGCAGTGGAGGTGATGAGAAGTTGTGTCTCAGTATATATTTTCAAACTAGAAATGACAGGATTTTCTACAAGAGCAGAGTTGAGGAATGAAAGAAAGAGAAGCATTTGAGGATCCTCTATGTTTTTGTCCTGAACCACACAAAAGTAGAATTGCCTTTATTGAGGTGGCAATGACTATGTGAGGTGGGGGATGGGGATGAGGACCTCAGTTTTGCAAGTGCTAAGTTTGAATTCCTTATTAGAGATATAAGAGGAGATATGAGGGAGGCAGTTAGAGACAACAATCAGGAAAGAGATTCTGGTTGGAAATGTAGAATAGGGAATCATTAGCCTTACTGTAGTATTAAACAGGGTAACACTAAACCAGGTCACCAAAGGAGTGAATACACAGACAAGAGATGTCCAAGGACTGAGTCCACAAACATTCCAATGCTCAGAGAAGGAACAAAGGAGACAAAGAAGGAGAAGTCAGGGATATTGATGTCAACCAGGAGACTATTATGTATGGTAAGCAAGAAAAAATGGTGTATTACAGAAGAGAGAATGATCAACTAGGTTGAATGCTGCTGATAGACTAAGTAACATGTATATTGAAAAAACAACACTTAGTAAAGAGGTCTCGTGACCATTTGTGACCTTGACAAAAGTAGTTTCCATGGAACACTGGGGAAAAAAACCTGAATGCAGTGGATTCAAGAGAAAATGAAAGTAACAAAGTTAAGGAGAGTACAACATCAATAGTTTTTGAGGTGTTTTCTAGTAATGTGAATGTGAGAATTGGTGTGGTATGTTAATGGGAAGCAAAGAGTCAATCTAGGGTTTTTATCGTTTTAAATTTTATTATTACTTTTGCATTATAGAACTTTTTAAATGTATACAAACATGAAGAAAATACTATAATGTACCCACTGGCATCCATTATTCAGCTTCACTTTTCTTCAACATTTCGACCAGTTTTAAGAGACAGAGTTTTAAGTGTGGAAAAACAATAACAACTACTAATAACAACAATATATACTACTAAGAATGATTGAGAAGGAAAAATGATGATGCAGAAGAGATTGGGAAAATACTGAAGATATTTCCTTGAGTAAATGAGAGGATATGGGGGTCAGGGCACTAGATGAAGAGGTAGCCTTTTCTGGGAGTATGAAGAACAAAATAATTATTTCATGGACATAATTCAGGTAGTTAAATTTGTAAGTTCTCTTCTGTGTACTTGCATTTCCTAAATGAAAGAGAGTAAAAAAAATC
>NW_012149953.1:769963-771841 GCF_000956105.1 Propithecus coquereli
TTCTTCTACTTCTCTGCCATTTATGTCTATTTTTCATGCTCTTTTTTATGTATTTATGAAATGCTTAAATTCTTGAGTTTTTTCAGTATACTTCATCATGCTTGGCTATTTCATTCATTTCTATAACTTAAACTACAACTGTGTATAATATATTCACAACTCAGAAAGGTCTTAATATGTTTCAAACCTAGCTATTGACATCTTATTTACCTGCCTATTTCACACATGGAAACTTGTTCTCCAAATTCTAATTCCTTTCCTACCGGACATCTAGCTAGACTAAATTTCCCAGTCTCTGCCAGTGTCAGGTATGATTATAACATTGACTTTGAACCAGTGGAATGAGTTTTGATATAATACATGCGTCTTTCAGATCTTGCCCATAAAAACATCTTACCTATAACCCCCTGCCCTAAACATCTTAACTCCTTACCCTCCCGTTTTTAGAAAAGATTCTAAGAATCTGGAGAAGGGCAAGATACAGGATGAAAAGAGCCTTGGAGCTTGAATGGCCCCCCTACACACCCATAACTGGATTGTGATATTAATGAAAGAGAAACTTTTATTTTGTTGAATCACTGAGATGTTTTTTCATTACAATAGTTAGCCTACCCTAATACAAGTCTCCAACTCAATATGTCTGATATTGAACTCTTCTTTGAAACTGGTTTCTCTTCCTATTCTTTGCCTATTCTTTGAAATTGGCTTTTCTTCCTATTTTTCCCTTACTTTGTTTCCTAAGTATGGCACAGAGACATATTGTTCCTACCTGAATCTTTATCTTCATGGCTCATTATTCTTTCCCCGACTCCTGCCCCACTTTCATCATCAGACTAGTATTTTAGCATTACATAGCTTTATGATCTCCCTAGACCCCTCTACTCTACTCATACAAGATGATTCTGATGTCTGTAACACCTCCCATTGTTCCCCAGCCCCATCCAAATAAACCTGGCTAACCCCTATTTGACCTCAAGATTTGGCTCAGAATCACCTATGAGAAGCTGACCCTGAACCTCCAAGTTGGGTGATATATCTCTGTTATATCATTTTTCATATTTCCCTGTGTTTGCTTTTATCATAGAAATTATCTTATATATGTTTCTTTGTCCTTATATTGCACTGAGATTTTTAAATATGAGTATATTTGTATTTAGCAATAAACACAGGGCCTGATCCATAGCATACATTCAATAAGTATATGCTGAAAAAATGGATTATACCAGGATAGTTGCAGCATAAATATGCCAATTTGGTTCAAGAAAGATGTGTTGGCCATATATAATAGATAGCACTAGGTGTTTTGGATACTGAAATGGATAACATGTGCCTTGATCTACAGTTTACATTCAATAGCCTAATGTAGAAAAAAATTTCGGTAAAACTAAATTTTAATTATGGTTCTGTTTATAGGTTATAAATTCTACTGGTGTATTTACATACTTTGATAGCACTGGCTCTGGTGCTTAATAAGGACAATGAATTTCTCTAATGTTAAATCAATGTGGCACTAGTCTTACTGAATCTAACTTCAATATGTCTTTTAAGTCCAACCTGTTTTCACCATTCCCACTGCTACTGCCTTTGTTGATACTCTCCTCATTTCTCAATTACATTGTTTCCCGATATTTTTAGCCTAGACTTCCCTCTAGTATATCATCAAATTGACTTGTTACCTGAACATTTGCACCTGAGTTCTCCACTTGCACCACAAAGTCAACATGGCTTTGAGCTCATCATTTTCTCTCCCTCCCATTCCCTCATTCTGCTTTTCTCTTCTCTTTGAATTCCCAATTTTAGTAAATATAATCAATTACTGTTGATCTTGCCAGCCAGAAACACAGGAGTCTTTGTCAGTCTGTCCACAAAATGACTCTC
>NW_012149953.1:771891-774588 GCF_000956105.1 Propithecus coquereli
AAGAATTTATCACGGCAGATAAAATCTAAGTTGAGTAAAGACGTATATAAGGGCCTGATGGAGATGAGTTAGTGAGAGACAGGAATTTTTGCAATATCTTTATTGTGTGAAATATTTATAGAGATTGAAACTCACAGGCTTTGAAAAGTAGACTAAGAAAGAATTTATGAAAATAATTTTCAAAGGTCCTTATGATTTGCAAGTTAAGATAGTAGACACACTACCTCCTGTGTTCTTTATATTTTATGTGTTCCTGCCTTAAAATGACAAGCGGAAAAAAAACCACATCAACGCAAATGTTTGGGGGATTTTCTTTTTAATATTGTTTGATACTGTAAATTATACAAAGATACTTCCTCACATAAACTCTGCATACTCACCATCATCTGCTGGTTTTTTGAGGTCCCTCTAGTAAGCTGACATCACACCGAAGGAAATGGGAACAAAAATACATTTTTCTTCTTTACAGATACCCTAGTGGGCCTCCCGCCCCAGCTTTCTTGATTCTCAACAATACTTCTTTACAGTATAATGTGGTTAAAAACACAAGCTCTGGAGTCAGACTGCCTGAGCCTATATTCATGCTTAGCTGCCAAAACAATTTTATTAATATTACGTTGGACAAGATACTTAATAGATTAATGCCTTCCTATGTATAAAATATGGTTGTAAGGGTATCAAGGTCCTAGTCCATAGGTTAATTCTGTACATTCAATGAGAATCCAAATGAACTACATAGTACAGTGTCTGCCATATGCCGAGAGATTAAGACAGTTGGTTTTGTTTTTCTTTTGTTAATTTGCTGTCACTGTTGGTGTTACTGTTGCTGAAGTCTAATCTGTGTAAGTATGCATTTTTGGTATATCACTAACCTGGTTCAAGTATCCTCTCCACCAGGAAATGATCTCTGGACCATTGGTCAGATCCAGAAACCCTGTTTCTGGGCTCCATTAGGATGACATATTCCCCTTTTTGCCATTATTTTTATGTACTCATTGTTCTGCTGTGAGGATTAAAGATTCTTGCTGGAAGAGATTATGGATGATTTCTTCTTTATATTGCCACCGCTAGCAGAGAGCCCAGCTCACATGTGCTTAATACATTTTGAATGAATACGTGTGAATAGAATTTGAATTCAAAATGAAAATATTTCATGGTATGTGCTATTTATAGTTAAGGAGCAGAAGTTTCCTTCATTTTACTTAGTAGTAATCATTGCTGCTAAATACCTTTAGATTGTGCTTTAAATGTCTGGAGTTTTGTTTTGGTTTGGTTGTGCCGTCTTGTTTTGTTTTCTGGGCCTGTGGCAAAGGTTTCCTCGTAAGCCATTCCCAGGTCTGGGACTGCCCTAATGTGTTTCTCAGCACTAACATGCTAGCTTACACCAGCTCTCTTACTTATTTTTTCTTGTGAGGGCCTGTCACTGTTCCTCCTCTTAATTTCTTGCTCTCTATCTTTCCTACTTGGAGCACCTGAGCATCTCAGCCCCGCCTTTTTTTTACCATCAACACTTGCCTTCTTGTGACAGTCTCTGCCACTGCATAGCATGATTGTTTTTAAACTCTGCTCTTTTGACTTAGGAATTCTGAGAGTTGCCTTGGAAGTCACCACTAGGAGAAAGCATCAAATGTACATGCTCCTCTAGTAACTATTTCACGTATGTGGAATGTGAGGGAGAGTTTTTTTGAAGAAAGACCAAGAGCTAAAAGAATATTTGAAAACTATTGTTTCACATGGTTTTTAATACCAGCAAGATTAAATATTTAAAACACTAGAATAAAAACACAAATAATATATCCCATCTTCCATTTGTGTTATTCCTGAAACCACACAATTTCCAAATAGTGGCATTAATGGCTTTCATAATTGAAAACACAATTTTGAGATATTTAGCAGGGTATTTTTATAATTTGTTTTTGTCACTATTTTAAATTTAATTATACTTTTCTATAAAGAAGTACATGATTTATATATTTATGTTTATACATGCATACATATACGAAGTATATAATCAAATATATTTTACATATATTGTGAATATACAAGGGAGTCGCTAACCAAAGAATGTATTAAACAGGGAGATTATAAACATGAAAGTCAAATTGAATTTGAAGTGTTTATTATTGATTTTTCATCCTTTTGAGAAGGTCATCGCACATAAAACTTATCTGAGAAAAGTGTCTCTAGAAGTAAGTTTAAAGTTTTTATTAAAGTTAACTTGAAATCTCAGCAATTAAGTTATGCAGAAAACTTTAACATATTAAATTTTAAAACAAGCTGAGACATCATAAATCAAGGCAATTTATTACTTTAGATAAAATCATTGTCACCTTCCTATAGATTACTCAACCTTCTAAATGGAGGGTGAATTCAGACTTAATTGAAGTAGGTAAAGTATTAGGATGTGGCAAAGTATTAGGATGTTTCCTATCTTATTTGCTATCCTGGAGATTATGATGATTTTATCCATTCCCTTCCTCTTCAAATTTTTTTCTTCCTGTGTATATTTGACATTCCCTCTTTCAGTCTTTCTTCTACTTCTCTGCCATTTATGTCTATTTTTCATGCTCTTTTTTATGTATTTATGAAATGCTTAAATTCTTGAGTTTTTTCAATATACTTCATCATGCTTGGCTATTTCATTCATTTCTATAACTTAAACTACAACTGTGTATAATATATTCACAACTCAGAAAG
>NW_012149953.1:777755-779993 GCF_000956105.1 Propithecus coquereli
TAAATACAAATAAAAGAATGGAGCAGAATACATATTGAGTACTTCACATTACATTTTATTCAAAGCATTTTTATACTGCTTATATTTGTATTCTTAATATCCGTGTATCAGGGTGTTCAGTATTTATGCCATGCCATTTATTTATTTTTTCGACATTTTAAAACATAATAACTCAATGTATACAATGACAATATTCCTGAGAAAGCAGTGTACAAATCAAATGACATTTTCACTTAGACTTCTAGTTTAACAATTTAATCTCGATTTCTAACGGATTTTAGTTGGACATGGCTCCTCACATGTCATTTCTCGTTCTCTGTGGACTTGCTTCTAACCATGACTTTTATTAGCATTTAAAAAACTAATTGTTTACATCCATCATTTTGTATTACAAGTAATCAGCAGCAGCAGCACCAGTGGCTCAATTCATGCCAAAGAAATAAAATAACATTCTTTGTAAAGGAGAATCTATATTTTCTCAATATTGTATGAGTGCCAGTAAAAGCACCTTTACCTTACTTTTTTATCTATAAAATACAATGTATTACTATTATTCAAACACAGCTTTAAGTTGCTTTCTTCTGTTCAGATTGTTATACCCTAAGCCCCTCCTATATAGAAATTTTAATAATATCAGAGCAATTTTAATTATAATATCATAAATTTGTTTTGAAATACTATCTAGTTTTCATGTTTAGTATTCCTAAGTAATGTTGGTCATTTCATTATGAATTTCCATCTACCTGAAAGATACACAGTCACCACCTGCCTATACAGTAGCCTACAGTAGCAGGACGAAAAGTTTCTGGTTCTGGTTCTGGTTGTAGGTCTCCCCTCTCTGTTATTGGATCCCTTGGAAAAGCCAGCATCCAAATGTCAGATAAATGGAGAGTTTCTTCTCCTGGCCCCTCCTTTGGCACAATGGGTAACTCCAGAGAAAACTCTGTTATGGAAGCCGCATTGTTTCAAGACCAAGAATGTTTTGTTCTCTGTCTCAGCAAAGTTCAAGACCCATTCCTCACTCCAGCGCTCCTGTGCCTGAGGTGCTTTGTACCAACCTGAGCTGCAACAAGTAGCTAAGATCTCTCTGCTCAGGGGGCTCTACCTTGTCACCTTCCTTTTTCTTATTATTTGTAAACTACAGAAAAGATGTCTATTCTTTTTCTGCTTTCAAGAGTCTGCCAATATGTCATGTGTGGACCACTTATTCTTGAGCTAATTCTCAGAGATCTTTCCAACTGAAAAGGGAGCTGACTTAGAGAGTGGGAAGTCTCAGAAATGTAGTTTATTTCCTTCCCTTTTTCTTCTCAATGCAGTCAGAATAGTATTCTGTTTCATTTTCTTCCAGTCAATAAGTCAACAAATATTTCTTGAACAACTACTGTACATGTCGAGCAACTAAATACAGACTCTGGGAATAGAGCGGTGAACAAAAGAGACCAAGTTTCTGCTCTCATAAATCTTATAGCTTCAAAGTGAGTGGAGGAGCAAATTGACTTAATCATCTCTCCTGACCACTGAACAGTGACCTCAGGCCTCTAAGATCGGTTCTAGTCAAGGAGGTAAGGAGGAGCGGTAGGACATAGATGTTCTTCCATGAAATTGTGATGCTTTGTTCTGTAGGTAAGTTTCTTGTATCAGGACACCTCTCTAGATGCCCCTGAAATAATGCCAGGCCACTTCTATTTTCTATAGAATATGCAAATCATATTGAAATATCAGGTCATTATCTTACTTCTCCACTCCAATTCATTTCTGTTAGTGAGGAGGTTTTTTAAAATGGATGAAAATATAAACAGTGACATAAAAATACAAAGCTGAATACCTATAGTAGAGAAATGTAAATTAACCTAACTACCATATTATTTTCCTAGCAGGAGATCCTAGTTAATATGAAATTTTATGAAGTATCATAAGACCCATAAAATGTGGAAAATAAATAAGTGAATTCCTGAATAATGTGGTATAAATTTGATGTTACCTTTAAATATGAAAAAGAAGTCTGTGATATATATCCATTAGGATCTTAGATTTGTTTAACTGGTTATCACTAATGCCCTGTTGAAATACAATTGAAAATTAATATTTCTGGCAGTAAAACATATGACCATTAAGAAAGTTCACACATGACATTTTTATAGACTTGCCAAGTCTCTTGAATTCAGAATGTGGGACAGATGGTCACATGGTGAATTGTTCTTACTCACTAATGCTTTCTGCTGCTTCACTGATTTTTGA
>NW_012149953.1:781133-785696 GCF_000956105.1 Propithecus coquereli
TAGGGATGCTCAACTAGAAAGTATAATACAAATGTTCCAAAATCTGAAAAAATTCAAAAGTCAAAACACTTTTGGTCCCAAGCATTTTGAATAAGGGATACTCAACCTTTATTTCATGACAGGCATAAGTTTTATTATGCAAATACTAGCATTTAAGGCAATTACTTGTAAGAGTTGCATTGGTTAAATAGCAATGATTTATTGCTCTTGGTCATAGCTGTTTGGAAGAGGGCTGTGCTCTCATCTAAGGACAGCCAAACTGAGGGTCAGTTATACTAGTTGGGAGCCCATGAAGACTCCACCAGCAAATTTTCATGTCCACACAGATCATGGTGATAAACTAGACTAATTCTTTTAGGAATTAAAACTGTAATTTATGAATAAGTTTACCAGTTGGTAGGGCCACCAAAAGATAAAGACACAAGGAGAAGCAGTGAATGGGTGTATGGATGGTGGAAGAAAAGATAGCAGAGCTCTGTCGATGCAGAGCCCAAAAGCAGACTTTCCACAATGTCTCTTATAGAGGTGTGCAATAAACAATTCAACCTTACCCAACGAGAGGTCTGGCTTTAACTTTCATCTCCTGCAACCAACATAGTCTCTAATCCCTTGGATGCCCTGCCTCATAAAAGTGTCTTTGTTGACCTAGGGGCCTTGGGCCATGCCAGGAAGTATAACAATATGTTGTGTGGTATCAACTATACTTCCAGAATGGCTGGAAACCGAAATTGTCCATATGGTCGGTTAGCCATGTTTGCATAATGGGACTTCAATAAAAACTCTACCTCAGGGGAGATTCCCTGGTTGGCAGCACTCCACATGTACTGTTATACCCTGTTGCTGGGAGAATTAATGCTGCCCTTGACTCCACAGGGAGAGTACAACTGGAAGCTCCACCTTTGGAATTTTCCTGGACCTGTCCTACGGGTCTCTTCCCTCAGGTGATTCTAATCTGTATCCTTTTACTATAATAAAATATAACTGTCAGTATAATAGCTTTCAATGAGTTCTGTGAGTCCTTGTAGGGAATTATGGAAACTAGGTGGTCTTGGGGACCCCAAAACTTACAATCAGTGTCAGAAGCAAGGGTAATCTTGTGGGCTATTCCCTAACATCACAGGAGGGGAAAAAAAAAATAACCCATTTGACACACCTGCTAGGAATCTTGAACAAAGCCTGGTTATATGTGGAATTTGTTCCTCCTGTGAAACCAGGTTGCCTGCCCTTTCCCAACTTGCTGTGAGGCCCATCCCTGTGGATAACTCCCTTCTGTGTTTGCACAGATATCTCTCTCACTTGAAGATATTGAAGGCAGTATATGAGAGCATCACAACAAGCCCACAATTATAGTGGAAGAAGTAGTATATATTTTCAATTTGTTTAGTCTCCTTAATTCACACTTGCACATATGCTGTATGAAATTCAAGTATTTATAGGAGAGATTTGTTATGGTCTATGAACTCCGGTAAGAAAATATGAGATAAGGACAAGAAAACAGATGTGAATAGCTGCAGAACAACAACAATAAAAAAATATTGCTGTAGAAATTTTGCTCTTTGAGTTTAAAGGACAGTTACTCTAAGGTGGCTGGTAAGCTTTATGAGATGAGAAATGGCTTGTGGGGTGTCTGTGTTTACCCTGCTGCTGCTGCTGTGCTTCCCGATGCTCTGGACGTTTCCTTTTATGGGGATACTCTCACCAAAAAATGCCTGTCCTGCAATTTATTTCCTCAGGACCTTGTTCCTTCTTTAACAAGGAAATAAGTTGCTAATATGTTAAATTTTCCCTGGCTGAGTTATTTGGTATTGTTGGCTTAAAGCCGAAGCACTCAGAGAGAACATTTATAGTTTTGCAAGATCTTTTGTAACGTGTTTCCGCAAACCAAAATATAGGCCTCATGGTAAGCCTTTTAGGTAACCAGTAGTGGGGGTCTTTGGCTACAATTGTTTCGGAAAAGCAGTAGGAGATCTGTGTTTTATTCTGCCGTTAGTTAACCATGAAATTTCAAAGAATTTAACCCTCTTCTGCATCTTCTTCTGGTCCTACAATATCCTACACAGACAGACTCTGCCAATGGCTAATGGAATTTTCTCTATGTACGGTGACCATATATCCCAGTTTGCCTGGGACAGTGACAATTTATGCATTGCTCCAGCATATTATGAATTAATTAATTATTGATAATGCCTTCTTCAATCTCCAGTTTAGATGATATCCTAACTGACTGTGCTCAATGCCCAGTTGATAGAAAACTTTCCCATTATTACTGTCCTGATAATCCTACAGTGGTAAGCACAGGTGAGCTCTACCTGCTCAAGGAGTTATAGCTAAACCTCACCCAAGGTTAAAAGGCAAATCCTCCTGTACCTGATTTAGGCAATATATTTTTTAAATTGTTATACCCAAAAGGTCTTAATGTAAAAGTTCTGTGTGAAAAAATAATTAGAGATTATTTTTCAGGAAATGAATATTTTTCCTTCCTTGTTTATTCTTTTCTATCCCCAACTTTCACCCCTGCCAATACTATAAATCAAAAGGGAACAAAAGCTATCTAACTCTAATTATCTAGGTTTACGTTTTCCTCATTTCATTGAAATCCTCCCTTTTTGAAAATCCCCTCCATCCGGAGATTCTAGTAAACATATTCACGTTTCAAACAAATCTGCCTTTGTTAATCATCAAAAGGTATTTTCTTTAATAAGTGAAGCTCCGCAGGCCCTGCAGCTGTGTTGTTTATTTTATGGCAAGCACAAAGACAATTTATTTTTTTAAATACTATAATTAGATTACTGTTCTCTTTACTGAAGCATCTGTAGGAAAATGAGAGTGTGTTTCTTTGAATGAATGAGCAGTCACATTTATTTTTATTAAATCTGAACTTGTCCTCTGAGATAGCTGAATTTAATTTTATGTTCTAATACAACATGTAATAGTCCTACTTTTTTTCAGATAAAGCCATGGTCCCCCCCAAAAAGAAGGTTGGACTAAATTGAATCTTCTGATTCCAATTTTATGACTGCATTAAAATCTCTCTAGGGTGCAGGATTATGTTTGTGTTGAAAAATGACTACATTAAGATATGTATTTGCATACATAAACAAATATATCTGGATGGTTATCTATGACCTGTCAGTGACACAGAGAATGTTATAGAATATAATAATATTATACCTTTGTTATGACTCTGTAGGTCTTTACTAAAAAGTTTTGCAAGTCCCATTTATAAATCAAAAAGATTTTCTTTCCGCTACACCCTTTTAATTTTAGTTGATGAAAGTAACTTAGTGTTGGTGCTATACATTTCAGAAGGGAAAACTACTCCAGTTCCTTATTATGTAACAGCAAAACTTAGTGGCTTAAAACAACAATTTATTTTTACCTTTCATGGTTAACTGGGCTCAGCTGGGTGGTTCTTGCTTGGTGCTTCTCAATCAATAACAGTAAAATGGTGGCTAGGACTGGAGTTATTTGAGGGCTCCACTGGGATAGATATCCAAGTTAGCATTTCTTTACACATAACTGATTTTTCAGCTGAGATGGTTCAAACAGTGGGGAACTAGCCAGCATGCTTGCGTGCGCTCTCCTCACACAAACCTCTTGTTCCCTCTCTTGCTTCCCTCCCCAACCTCCCTCCTTCATTTTCTACCTGGCCTGTCCAACTTGGCTACTTTGAGCATCCTCACAGCATATCAGCCTCAGGGTGTTTGGATTTCTTATATGGAACTAGCTTCCCCACAGCAAGTGTTCTAAAAGACCAAGGCAAAATCTGCATGGCTTTTTGTAACTTGACCTCCAAAGTCATTGAGTATCTCTTCTACTGCTTTCTATTTGCTACACAGGACCATACCAGATTCAAAGTGGAAGGGGACTTCCTAGGGGCACAAGTACCAGAAGGCATGGTTCATTGAAATGGGGTGGGGAGGTGGAATTTCTTTGCACAAGCTGCTAAAAAACAAAAACAAAAATAAAACACAGAACAAAACGTGAGTTTAAAGTAAGTTTAGTCATGATAAAACAAAAATGCCATCAACATTTCAAACCCATATATTTGCCCAAAAGTTGTTTTCAGAATCTTTGAGTCTGTGTTTATCTTCTCAAATAACTTTTAAAATTTTGTTTAGCTTTATTGTTTTTCTCTTTAAAGTATACTGTTGTAATTATTTCCTGCTATGTTCCTTTATTAAATATAATTTTATTTCAATAACATTATAAGTTAAAGAGGCATTTGTGGGATGGCCTAAAAATGTTACAGAGTCTCGGATGAAATTATTAGTTAACTTTTGGGACATAATTTATTTGAGTCATTAAGAATTCTTATAGTCAATCATCCAGGCAGTAATAAAACTTGCTATGAAGAAAATAATTTTTGAGAAAATGTTTTATAATTATGTTAAGATCTAACAAAGGAACATACCAATTTCTCAGTAATAG
This sequence comes from Propithecus coquereli, assembly GCF_000956105.1. Lineage (NCBI taxonomy): Eukaryota > Metazoa > Chordata > Mammalia > Primates > Indriidae > Propithecus > Propithecus coquereli. The sequence goes on from NW_012149953.1 coordinate 785,565, forward strand.
CAATGGGTTCTAGTATTTTGCCTTAATTTTCAGCTATGAGTGTTAATATCCATGAAAAAAATTGAGTTTAATTAATTTTCCAAACCATATTTTAGATATTATAATATCTAATTTTTATTCACTAGATACTTT
>NW_012149953.1:786311-789288 GCF_000956105.1 Propithecus coquereli
ACCTTAAAACATGAAAAAATAAAAGAAGAAGAAGGAAAAGCCATAATATTAATAGCAATTCAAAAAGGAGACTAAGGGTTAGCAGCAGCTATAGAGAGGTGTTTTTAATCAATTGTATGAGGTAGAAATATTATCTTCTCAATAAAGAAATTCTTTTTAGGAAGTTCTCGAGAAATAAAAATTAAATCCTAAGCCCCCCAAGCAACTGAACAGACCCCCATTGGCCAAAGGGACCCCAGAGAATGATTAAAACTTGAGTTCTTGGTCACGATGGTACCAGAGTTCAGACATACCTCTTTACACCCCTTCCCTTGCTAACAGCCATTACACTTTCTTTCCTAAAGATTAAACATAAACCAGCCCTTTCAAAGGACTTGCTTCACAGCTGATTTCAACCGACCACTTGAGGTTCCCCCTTTCTTTTTGTGGTTTCCACACAACTGACCAGAATTCCTTCTCGGTAAGAGACCATGGACCATGGACCAGTTCTGGCTCATTTACAGAGGTTGTGTATGAAATGCCTCTGTGTCCTTCATTTCACCTTATGACATATAGAGCCTAATTTTAATGCATTTAGATGTTAAGTCTCCAGCCCAAGGTGAACATGGGACATATGTAACATGCATGTTTGCACTCCCCATCATGAATATTCATAGCTCCTTCTATAACCTCTTAAATATGTACACTTGGCCAACCTGTCTGGCATAAATTCTTGTTTCACTTTTCCTTCCCTCGAAGTATCCACTTTGGTTTCTGCTGAAGGCTATGCTTCCCAGCCTGTGGGTGGTCAGCCTGCAGCCTGCAACCTTTTATAAGAAATAAAGATCTCCTTTCCAAATTTATGATTCTTCAATTGACATTCTGATAAAAAGGAAAGGCTTACAGGCCAATGTAACACATAGAAAAGACGTTACAGAAAAATAGAATCACAATTCATAAGCCAATTTTTACCTTAAAGGGAATCACAGTATTCTAGGTAAGATCTATTAAGCAAGTTTGAATATTGTTTCTTTGCTTTGTATTCTATTCTTCTACAACTATATTCCAGTATCTTCTTTGCTTGTTTTGAGACCTGATTTGCAGTGTCAACCAAAAAGAGGTGAAAGGCCTGACTGCAATGCATTTATTGGGGTCTTAGGAATTGAATTTGAGGAGACATAGATTCATCTAGAATCCAAATGGTGTTCCAAAGAGAGGGAGAGGAGTAGAAAAAATCAACAGGAATCTAAGGGTGATTATGTATGCTGTTTTGAAAGCATTATCATTGGTGGAGGCAGCTGCCTTAGTACATGAGTCCATAGTTCATTGGTTGTGGCCATTCAGGAGTCATAGCACTGGCGATATTTAGCTCTTTTTCAGGATGTTGTGGTCCTTGCAGTTTGGCCAGTTCAAATGATCAAGTCTGGGTTTTTTGCAAATGTGCAGGATGTGTAGGCAGTCCATCTTAGAAAAGCTTCCTGACTCTATTTTAGAGCTCTGCAACAGAGCGATGCCATTTAGTATATCACATTTCATAGTATTGACTAATAGCCTCAAGGATTTCTTTCTCTAAAATAAAACCTCAATCTATTTGTGAGTAGTGTGGGAGATGACAATTCCATTCAATAAACATTTTTTCTCTGTTTTTCATTTCTAGATAAATTTGTTATCAAATATGCTGTGAAGTTTCTCTGCAATAGATAGCACTATCTTCTTCCATCTTTTAGTGTAATTTTCATAATTTCTTATCAGAATGATTAAGTGTTTCAGATCATTTTGTTTGTTGGTTGATTTATGTTGTAGCTCAGACTTACATGGCAAAATGCAGTGGCATGAATGGGCAAGATGGACACAATGATGGTGGAAGTGATGGTGTTATACAGAGATTAGATATAAAGTAAAAAAACTAAAGTGGCAATTCACGTAAAACAAAGTTTAGGAATTTATTTTTTTAATAAGGGAAATGGAATATTTTCAGTGTTGTGCTGCATAATTAGAAATGACAATGAGTGCCCTTTATTCTTATTCAAAAGGAGATTGCTATATATTCCAGGTAGCAAATATCAATACATGAAAGTATGCCTTTTATCTCATACTACAATTATTTTGTGTTAAGCCAGACTTATTTGTGACTTGGCTCATTCTTTATTAAAGAAACCGACCCACCTCTGCCCCATGGACTTGCTGCTGCTGCCTTAGCCCACTGTCTGAAGCTGTGATTAGGGCATCTTTGAAATGTGTCTTTCTCCAATTGTTCTACTATAACTCAGGACACAAAAGCTGCCTAGGGTTCCTGATGTTATTTATTCTCTTCACAAACCCCTCCCTGTAGGATATGTTACTACCAGGAGCATTGATATGTGTAGGTGTCTTTTCATTCTCAATCTTGTTGCCTGTGATCTGGTCTTGCTCAGGGGTAATTATGAATAAACTACTCAGAGACTCCATTATATCTATCCTGATACTGTTCATATCTTTCCCAGAAGGTTAAGAATCCCTGAAACCCTGGAGAAAATATGCAATAATGTTCTTGGAGCATAAATTCAGTTCACAGACCACATAATGACATTTGTTCAATAATGGATTATATATACAAGGGTGGTCCTATAAGATCATAACAGAGCTGAAAACTTCCTATTGCCTAATAAGACATCAAAACCATTCTAATGTCTTAGTGAAATACATTTCTCATGTGTTTGTTGTGATGCTGATATATATTTCCCTGTTAAGGAAGATCAATTAAAAACTAATCTTGGCCGGGCATGGTGGCTCATGCCTGTAATCCTAGCACTCTGGGAGGCCGAGGCGGGTGGATTGCTCAAGGTCAGGAGTTTGAGACTAGCCTGAGCAAGAGTGAGACCCCCGTCTCTACTAAAAATAGAAAAGAAATTATTTGGACAACTAAAAATCTATATAGAAAAAATTAGCTGGGCATGGTGGCGCATGCCTGTAATCCCAGCTACTCGGGAGGCTGAGGCAGTAGGATTGCTTGAGCCCA
>NW_012149953.1:790023-796788 GCF_000956105.1 Propithecus coquereli
AATAAATAAATATCACACATGTAGGTTTTCTTCCATTATAGGGATGTCAAGTCTCCAACTTACTTATGAAATTATACAAAGAATAAAATACATATTTACAAAGCCTTAAAAGAAATAAAATATCCCATGGTGCCTCTCCTAGGTAAGTGACTGCAGTCAAAGTGTAAGAACAAGGTTTTTATATTAGTTTTTCTTCTCTTCTTTACATATAATTCTTTATGTTTCATTTACTTTCAGTAATTTAAGAATACACTCTTTTCCTCTTTAATAGCAAAATTTAACATCATTGAAAAATGTTTCCTTTTTTGGTTTATAATATTTGTTTTATCACATGTTAAAACAATGTAGACCACAGGCCTCAGAATCACCTGAGGTGTCTGCAAATAATGCTAGACTTGGTCAGAATACCGCTAGACAGGACCTCAGAATCTGGATATTATAAACAACACTGATAGCTAACATGTGGAGACTCTAAGCTTCAGAACAATTTTCCTGGCATCAGTTTCTGGCTTATTTATCCTATTCCACTAACCTTCTGTTGAGTTTAAGTTGATTTTAATTTCTGTGGCTATATAACATGTTTTCTTATCAGAAAAGAAATGCTTACTCCCATAAATCTTATTTTTTAAAAAAAGACTACTTGTACTTATCTGGAAAATTAACTTGAAAATTCTTTACATCTTTCTTTTTCTATCAACCCAAAAAATCATCATAGTTTTCTTTATGTAGGTCTCAGATATTTGTAGTTAGGGCTATTATTTTTAAATATTCAAAACTTACTATATGTGACTGGAATGTTGTCATCATTGTTATTGTAGATAAATACAAAATGTTTACATGTAGACATCTGTCTTGGGAAGTTACTTTGAGCTATATAACCGCAATGCCTTTAAATAATGATATTTTGTTCTCTTTTAAAATATTTGTAATTCTTCATTTTCTTTTTATATTATATTTCTACAGGGAACTTTAGAAATTAGATAACATCTTTGTCTTGAATTTCATCCTCGTGTTTCTCTGTTAAGGAAGATATTACATTTATTTTGAGATTTGTTAATCATGTTTAACGGGTTTATCTTTGTCCAGTTTTAGTAGCTAAGACTACAGGCATGCACCACCATGCCTGGATAGATTATTTTTTTATTTTTTTGTAGATACAGGCTCTCGCTATGATGCTCAGGCTGGTCTTGAACTCCTGGCCTCAAGCAACCCTCCTGTCTCAGCCTCCCAAAGTGCTGAAATTACAGGCATGAGCCACCACACCTGGCCTAGATTGTTGTTTGGATTAAATAACTCAATGTACATAAAATGCTTAAAACAATATATGGCACATTGCAGATGGTCAATAAATTTTAGCTATCATCAGCATCATTATAATTGTCACTGCCATTATGATGCGTCCTGGACTAAAAATTACTTTATCTTGATGAAAAATTCTTTCAAGAAATGATGGAATTTATTTCATTTAGAGATCCTCAATCTGTGTTCATGAGTGCTATCATTCTATAATTTTACTCTTTGAATTCTCATAGGTTTTAATATCAATGTTTTGTTAGTTTCATAAGACAGTAATTTGCTATCATATTCTATCATCTGGATAAATTTATAGCCTGATAATTATATTAGGGGTGTCAGAGATGAATTATATATCATTATTTGTTCTACTGAAGTTGTATGTAATTTCTTAAGCCAGTCCTATTATTTTATATTTTTAAACAAATCATTCATTCCATTAGTATTTTCTATTTTATTAGCTTAGAGTTGTACATAGTATTTATGTCTATTAAGTATTTTCTATATTATTATATTTTATAACTTAGTTCGATTTTTCCTTCCCATTCCTATAAAAGAGAGGAGGAAGGTCTTCCCCTCCATTTCAAGCCACATAAGAGAAACTTCAAGGAGACCACTCAGAAACCATGATTTATTCCCCTTGGAGTTTGAGGGACATATTTGAGTAACCTCTGACTAATGCCTGGAAAGTGTAAAGAGTGGACAGGTTGTCTATAAGCCAAAAGCAGTCTACGAGAAGAGTAGATTGGAAAAGAGCTGCTTCTCCACCGATTGCAGAACAGAAATTGTGTTTCCCATGGCCTATCTGTGGCCTATATGTGGGCCACATAGGAGGGAACCAGCCTGGACTTATTTTAAATGGGACGTCTGAAAGAGGGCTTCTTGACAAAGGTGAGGCAATTCAGTAGACAGTGGAGTGCATTGGATGTCTAAACTGAGAGTGGATTGTAAGCAATGCTGTGCTGATCAATGCATAATATTCAGCTCTCTGAGGGAAAAAGGATGCTCTGTACATATATAAGTTTAATGTACATTCTATTGATAAAAAGATGTAGAGGAAACAATTTACAAATAATCATAAAATATGTAATATTTTATTAACACATTTTAAATTTCATATAGCCAAAGATTCTCTAAAAACCCTTTTTTTCACTGATTTTTCCTGAATTCTTGAATCTCTAGTCAACTTATTATTGTAATGGATAAATCAGCGTAGCTCTGACATGAATGTTGGTTAATATTTTCATCTACATTGATGAGTAAAACGAAAGTCAAATAACAAAGACATGTTGGAACTTCACTTTCTCTTAATGACATAAATGACGTCTCAGCTGATTGGATAAGAGCTTTGAAATACCAGAAGACTGCCTTAGCTTTTCAGCTATTCACAGTATAATGGCTACAAACACAATGTAGTTTGATCTATATTATTATTATTAATCTATATTATTATTAATATTAATATTTCTCCATAACTATCTTCAGTCTATACAACCAAACAATAAATAAAGCCTTACTTATGTTATAGTATTTTCCAATTTCTATGGTGTTTATACCTCCATCATGGCCAATTTAAAACTACCAATGTGATGTCAATGAATGCAGAAGGAAGTATTTTACATCACATAGTAGCTCATTATGTAGTCAATACTCATTGTTTGTGGATTCCATATTTGTGAATGAGCCTTCTTGTTAAAATTTATTTGTAACCCTAAAAGCAATGCTTATGCCCTTCCATGGTCATTCACAGACATGCATAAAATGACAATAATCTGAATTTCCCAGTGCTCATGTTCCCAGCTGAGATTGAGCAAGACAATGCTCTGCCTTCTTATTTCAGTTCTCATACTGTAAATAAATATCCTTTTCATGGTCTATTTAGCGCCATGTTTTTTCACATTTTTGTGCTTTTTGTTGGTGATTGGGCAGGGAGTGAATGCCTCTCTAGCTATCTCAAAAACAATAATCATGAAATAGCTAAGTAGATTGAGGCCAACCCATTACGTAGATTCAAAAACTTATGTTTGAAACAAATGGTGATACATAGGATGTTTTGAATAGGGCAAGGGGTAATAGAAAGCAATTTTTCTGCTAATTTTAAGGAAGGCAGTTTTAAGTAGGGTTCTTTAATTTAGACGTGTGTGAAAATAGATTTGAGTCTTCTTTTAGTCTAAAGATTTCCTAAGGTCAGAAGCCCCTTGTAGAAATCTGTGCCCACAGTGCACGAGTGGACCATGTTATTGAGAGACCAAGAAGTAAAAGATGCACAAATCTTTCCAGTGCTTCACAGCCCTCAGATGACACAGAAAAGGACCACATGGTGCCCTTTCCTACAAGTGAAGGATCATTAAGTTTAGACGATGGGAAGGATTCAGAAGCCAAAACTGGGGGCCCCAAAACCAAGGAAAATAACCTCAAATCTGGGCAGAAGTTTTTTTCTCCTGCCTTCTGGAAGGGCCAAAGAGTGCCTAAACTTTTCCTCTCTATGGAATTTTCTCTTATGACAGGAAAGCTGGGATGACATGAGCACTTCTTTGAGGAAACTGTACATAGTCCCTGTGAAGACCACTAGCTAGGCTGAACTGTGTCAAACTGGAGTAGTGATTAGAGATAAATTCTACACCAACATACATCTGGTTGAATAAGATCTCTGCCTCCACTGTCCTATATCTCTGCTCCCAATGCTTGAAGAGTTAGATCCAGAAGAGGAAATGACCCAAAGCCTGGCTGAGATCTCTCCACAGCCCAAGGAACTAAAGGGAAGAGTAAACCCATTCTCTGCCCAATTCTAAGCACATTCAGCCTGTGCTGGGGCAGGGGGGAATTTGTATTGAATATGGTGCAGAGTTTAATATGGACTGGACTAAGTTTATTCAGTCACGCTTCTCATAACAATGTTTCAGTCAACAATGGACTACATATACGAAGGCAGTATCATAAGATTATAATGGAGCTGAAAAATTCTTATTGCCTTGTGATGCCATAGCCATTGTTATAGCATAGTGCAAACCATTATTCAAGTGTTTGTGGTGATGTTGATGTAAACAAACTTTTATATGACTGCACTGCTAGTCATATAAAAGTATGACACATACAATTATATATGGTACGTAATACTTGACAATGATCATAAATATGTTACTGGTTTATGTGTTTATTATGCTATACTTTTTATTGTTATTTTAGGGTATATTCCTACTAATAAAACACAATTAACTGTAAAACAGCCTCAGGAAGTACTTTAGGAGGTATTTCAGAAGAAGGCATTGTTATCATAGGAGATGAAAGATGTGGAGGTAGAAGACAATGACATTAATGATTCTGGACTGTACAGGTCTAGATTAATGTGTATATCTGTCTTAGTTTTTAACAAAAATATTTAAAAAGAAAAAAAGACATTTAAAAATAATAGGAAGCTTATAAAGATATAAGGAAAATATTTTTGTATAGCTGTACAATGTGTTTGTGTTTTAAGCTAAGTGTTGTTACAAAAGAGTCAAAAATTTTAAAAAGTTAAAAAGCTTGTAAAAATGTTAAAATAAGGGTAATCTACTATTGAATGAAGAAAAATTGTTTTATAAACTTTGTGTAGCTTCAGTGTACAGTGTTTATGATGTCTACACTAGTGTACAGTAATGTCCTAGGCCTTCAAACTAACTACTCACTCACTGACTTACCCAAAGCAACTTCCTGTTTTTCAAGCTTCCATTCATGGTAAGTGCCATATACAGGTACACTATTTTTAAAGGTTTATACCGCATTTTCCTGTACCTTTTCTGTGTTTAAATATGTTTAGATATGTTTATATACAAATACCATTGTGTTACAACCGCCTACAGTATTCAGTACAGTAATATGCTGTACAATTTTGTAGCCTAAGAGCAATAGGCTATGCCATATAGCCTTGGTATGTAGTAGGCTCATACCATCTAAGTTTGTGTAAGTATACTATATGATGTTTGCATGACAAAATCACCTAAGGATACATTTCTCAGAATGTATCCTCATTGTTAAGTGACACATGGCTGTAACTAAAAAATATTAGGAAGTTCTGAAATCTTCCAAATATCAAATATATATTTTAAAGTATTATAAAAGGAAAATTGACATAGCATAGTTAAATACAGAAATTGGTGAAAAACATGAAACCGATTTATGTAAATAATAAAATAATCTGAGACTTCTCAACAACCAGTAACATACAGTTTTGGAAAGCTCACATGTTGTATGTTGAACTAATAAAACATGTTTTATAGGTATTTCTTTCATATTACCAGTCTATTATTTATATCTAATTATATTTTAGTCTTATGCACACCTTTCAGCAGCACTGCTCCCACAATTACTTTAGTCTTTTGTAGACTCTTACTAATGTGTACAAGTCCAACTTACTCTTCTCTCCAAATAGACCAAAAGAGGCAAAGTACCAGGTATATAAAATTATGTAAGCATCTGAAAAGGAGGATGTAGGTTTATGAATACATGTGAAAAGGTTACTGACTGGGTGAAATATCTGTAAGAATTAGACATGTTAGACACATAACATTTTCAGAGCAAGCACAATAGATAGATCAAGAAAACATCCAAACATCTTTCTTGATCTATCTATTGTGCTTGCTTCGAAAATGTTAGCTGTCTAACGTGTCTAATTCTCAAACACAAAAGTCAAAAAAATAAACTTATGATCAAGACCACAATAAATCTTGGTGTGTATTGTGTGCAGAACTCTTACTATGGAAAATGAGCGATCTGTTTTTCCTTTGTAAATCAATATCAGTCATCCACTCTGTGTTGAGTACCAAATGTGGTATCATTGCTCATTCTTCTGCCCCAGAATCACCTTCCCACGCTCCCCTTCCTTGAGGGTAAAGATGCAGCGAGAAGGGTCAGAACAGAGCCTCTAGAGCACCAGACCCATGCAGTGCCCTCTCTGCAAGCTAAGGGCAGGATTGCCCTGGGGACAGGTCCTCACTACAGTCCAAACAGCTGCCATGTTTTGTGGAAAGGGAGTGCTGGATTCTGCTATTCTGTGCACGGGTTCATGGACTGGGAAACATTAGCCAAAGGAGATCTCAGGTATGTCATGCTCCAGTGCAAAAATATCAAGTCCATAATTAGTATTGACTTACTCCATTTAGGTAGTGAGAACAGAAATGGAGTGGCAGCACAGGGAATCTTTTCCTTCATGAACCAGCTCCATAACCTGAGGCTGCTACCATGAACTCTTTGATATTCGGTCTCTGGAAATCATCCAAGAGGATAAGTGACATTGTCCTGCAGGATAATTTTCAGCAATTTTTTAAGAAGTGTGGAATAGGTATAATATGGTCCTATTTCTCTTTGTTTAGGCTTTTACAGAATTTTTTTTTAATGAAGAATATTATTCTGGATAATCTGGATAATGAATAACAGTATTCTATATTTTAATGAACGAAGAAGAAACCCTAAGTGCTCCAAAACTCTTAGTACAGT
>NW_012149953.1:798198-798880 GCF_000956105.1 Propithecus coquereli
ATGCACAAGGCCATCCAAACCTTTGATAAATGACCGTACTGAATATATTTTGACTGCCACTTCCATGTCCTGTTCTCAAACTATCACACTCCTGATGTTGACATTTCCAGGGCAAATTCTCTGACTCAATATACTCTGGGTTTTATTCATTTTTAAAGGAAAAATCGGCATACCGCCGATTCTGTTTTGATAGATAGCTTTTAACAATCAATAACTTGAAGATTTATATGTACATCCCACCACAATGGACACATACATCAATTAATAAAGTACTGAAACAAAGTAAATTATTAATAAGCAGTTCTTTCTCACTTTTTAAATAAGTCAGAAAGTATTTATGAAGGATGATTTCATGTCTAAAATTTTACTAGGTGCTATGGGGAATAGAAAGTTCCAGAATACAGAGACTTTACTGACTAAAAACTTAGTATCTTCGCAAGAAAAATGTCACCCCACTTACTTTCAACTAGTCAGCTCTGATGTGGTTACTATGATTAAAATTATTTAAATTGAGATTTGGTTTGATTCCATTTGAAGCAAAAAATGACAGTTTTCAAAAAACTTATAAAAATTAACTTCTGGGCAGCATTGCATGTGAACAACTGGATTAATTTAGTGTTTTATTCTTAATTCTTAATAGAATTTCTAGAGGAAGTTATTTCCAAATATTCAGTGTTTTACA
>NW_012149953.1:802780-803220 GCF_000956105.1 Propithecus coquereli
AGATTAATGTAGATATGGAAAGTGGAGAATGACAAGCTGTCTCTCTTCATAAGGCTGATTAGTTTTCTTTTTTGAATATTATTGGTTAGACTCATATTTCCATAAGAGGAGCATGAACAAATCCAATTTTCTAAAATAAGAATGAAAAATATCACTGCTCTTTTTAATAAGCTTTGAAAAAGGAAACCAAAACTATTTGCATTCTTTCTTTTGTTAAAAAAAGCTTATTTTGTTTTATTATTCTGGCAAAAAATATTTGAATGATGGAAACACTATTGATATCTATTTCTATAAATAAACACATAAAACAGCATGTTGACTAAAGAGTCTATCTTATTTTATGGCTTTACTCTTTACAAAATTATAGTGCTAATTATGAAAATATTTCCATATTCTAAGAAATTGTTTTGTCATTACCTGGTATGATATAAAATAAAATA
>NW_012149953.1:803270-807345 GCF_000956105.1 Propithecus coquereli
AAATCTGTGAAATATGAATGGTTAAATATTAAGCAATCATACGGTTTAACATGATGCATTTAACCAGTCTCCCACTATTATTTATTTGTTTCTGGTATTTTTTTCTATAATGCTGTATGAACATGCTTACATATATACCCTGACACAATTTCCTGTTCATTTTCTTTTGATAAATGTCGAGTCGTGAACTCTCTTGGTCAAAGAGTATGCTTTCTTTTTCCCATTAGGGACTTTTATACTTACTGAAAACTTTGCATCAATTTTCACTCTGACAAGAATGAAATACTAGGGCGTGTTTACTACAGACATGCCAGCTTAAAATTTTTATCGTTCTTTTCTTCCCTGATAAACAAATGAAACAAATACTATATATTTGTATTTATTGGAATTAATTTGATGGGGCAGGAACATGAACATTTTTTTTTCATCCTCTATCCCCATTTATACTTTTCCTTTTATGAAGGCAGGCCTCTTGTATACCCATCTGCCCTCTCATAACCGAATACATTTAAAGCCATTATTTTCTTCAGTGAACCACTCAGCAAAACATGAGTCATTTCAGTCACCACCAGGGAAAGTTGTGTAAGTTAAATAATTCCAGTCACTTCCTGTTCTACATAGGCCCTCCCAGTGACAACTGTAAATTCTGTCTCATTTTTCAGACATCGTGCTCTGAGCAGACACTGTGTCTTAACAGAAATTCAACCGGGTTGTGGTTTAGTAAGTGTTGTGTTGCTCCATTATTTTCCAAATATTAATTATGGCTGTTATTTTTAGATTGTAGCTTCTCTCTTGTGGTCCTCTGCATCTAGACATTTGAGATATTTCGGCTATAATACTTTTATGCACCATTGGTTGCATACTGTGAGGCAGTGTTTGACATTACAAAGTTTCGGGTTAATGTGGCAAATAAAGTTTTAAATATTTTACTGTCAGTTCTCTTTTTCTGCCCTGCTTATTTTCCTGTAATTCGCCATTTGTATTTTAAATGGAGATTTGTTCTGTGGAGACTTGGAAAAAATGGTCTAAAAATGATATCATAGGTACTTGGTAAGTTTCTCAGTGGTGATTTCTCAGAAATAAAAGAAAAACAATAGATTTCCTCAGAGACACTGACACTTCAGTTCACGGGCTGTACTTGGTTTGTTTCTATCCCATATTGAATTTATCTAGGTGTTCTGTATGATCAATTTAAGTGTTCCAGACTGCTGATACCATATGCCTTATGAGAATCTTTTTTCTAAACTATTTTTCATAAATTCTGAATAAGATGAATTATACAGCACATTAAACAAACTGCAATTTAAAAAAAAAGAAAATTGAGAGAGTGAAAGATGATTCCTTTGCATTTGAAAAAAATTAACATTACTTGCCAAACTATACAATTACTTTTTCAAGAACACCAATACCCTCATTACCATCATTGTCATGCTACACGTTTATTACAGCTCAATGCTGCTGGATAATTCAAAATTCTGTATGTTCCTGGCCAAGGTCTTTGTGTTTTTTTATAAGGAAATTAATTTTATTGTTAATTTTGATAGCAAAAATTTAAAATGGAAATATCTAAAAGTCAGGATAAAATACAATATATTATATCTAAATAATGGAACATTAAAATATTTTTTATTTTTTATTTTTTCTTTGTAATTATTATGCTACATAATAGTTGTATCTCTTTATAGAGTATGTGTGATGTTTTGATACAGGCATACAATGTGCATTATTCAAGTTGGGGTAATTGGGGTATCTATCAATTGAGGCATTTATCATTTACTTGTATTAGAAATAGTCCAATTCCACTCTTTTAGTTATTTTAAAATATGCTTTCATTTATGATTTCACTTATGATAGCACTTTGTTGTGCTACCAAGTATTGTTCATTCTATCTAACTATATAACTATATTTTTGCAGCCATAAACCATCCCTACTCTATCTCTTCCTCCCCGCTACTTTTCTCAACCTCTGGTAACCATTATTCTCCTCTCTGTCTCCATGAGATCAAACAAGACTGGTCAGCACATGTTTTTAATATTTAGCTCCCACATGTGCATGAGAGCATGTGAGATTTGTCTTTCTGTGCTTGATTTATTTCAATTAATGTAATATTCTCAATTTCCATTCATGTTGCTGCTAATGGCAGGATTTCATTCATTTTGTGGCTATATAATATTCCATTGTGTATACGTAGCACAACTTCTTTATCCGCTCATCTGTTGATGGACACTTAGGTTGATTCCAAATCTTGGCTGTTGTGAATAGTGCTGCAATTAAGCATGGGAGTGCAGTGTTGTATCTTTTTGATATACGGAATTCTCCTCCTTTGGATATATACTCAGCAGTGGGATTTCTGGTCATATGGTAGTTCTATTTTTAGTTCTTTGAGGAACCTCCATACTGTTCTCCATAGTGGTTACACTAATTTACATTTCTACCAAGAGCATACAAGTGTTCCCCTTTCTCCACATCCTTACCGGCATTCGTTATTGTCTGTCTTTTGGATAAAAAGCCATTTTAACTGGGATGAGATGATATCTCATTGTAGTTTTGATTTGCATTTCTCTCATGACCAGTGATGTTGTGCATTTTTTTATGTATCTGTTTGGCCAAGGTCTTTGAAGCAGTAAAATCTCCGTTACAGTAAGGGGACAGTTTTTAGATAACACCTGCACATTTTCTAGTAGAATAATGTACCCGACCTGTCTTTCCCTTGCTTTTTATTTTTTTATTTTTTGTTCTATCATATTTTACTCCTGGACACATATCAATTTAAGTTCCATTTTCTTACCTGTAGGTCCACGCATGGGTATCAACTGTTAGATGTAGCATGTTGTACAGTATTCCTCTGCTTCTAATGGCAATATAAGTGCTAATTTCTGCTTAACACGAAGAAAGCATTCTTCAAACACTTGCCGAATATGTCTTTCATTCAACAGAGATAATTAGTTTCGATTACTTAAGCTGAGCAACTATTTTGTTTCAAAGAGGATATTATATTTGCTTAATTGCATTTAAGTGCTAAGCACTGTAAAGAATAAAGTTTTCTGAAAATGGATTATTTTCCTCCCAACTGGTTAGAGGATGGCTCATGAAACAAGGATCAGGAGAAATTTGTAGCTAGTTTGACAATGATAGATAGTTTCTGATTGTTGATATGAACCATACTTACATTGCAAAGATCAAAAATTCCAAGTCCATTTAATCAAATTAGATATTTAATCACATAGATTCAACAAGCAAAAGAACTACACAGTTAATTGCCCAGTCCAAAATGAGTAAGCAAAATGACAACAACAATATCACACAAACAATTATCAAACAAAACTACGGTCATTGGGATTTAATTAACACACAGATCCTAGCAAATCATGCTTAGTAAGAGTGGTCCTTTTTCGTTAGAACAAAATGGACTAACAAGTAATAAAGAAATAAAACAAAAATGAAATAAAACAAAACCAATTATGTTTGTCTTAATTTTGAGCTAAACAAAGAAATAAACCAACAATGGAAACAACTGATGGCTAGAACTTGAAAGTATTAATCCATCACCCCTTAAAACTGCTACCCTTTGGTATAGGAAGCTTTATTTCTGACTCCAAATAAAGTGAAGGCAAGATACGTATCAAGTTTAAAATTCTCTAACTGTCAACGGCTGTTTTACTAATTATCCAGATTCCAAGGCAATCATACAACCATAATCATTCACCTCACGCCTGGAAACATAAGTCTTGTTCTTTTGATGAATATTTATAAGACAGTGTAAAGCAGTCTACTTTCTTTTCCCTTCAGGCAAGACAATTTGGAGTTCATCAATATGTATTACCAAGGACTTTTATAAAAGGCACTTCAAAGAAAATTCATCAGGCATTCCTTTTGTCTTGATTTCTGTTAGACTGATACTTCCTTTTGACAAGTATCAATAAATTATCCTCTGATGGCTAGAAACTTGATGTCTTATTCAGAAACTTCCTCACACAGCAAAATCGAGGCTTTGAGTTTCAAGTGAAATTATTAAGATTCTGCATCTAATTTAAGGACAGACTGAAATATGCAAATTAAAAACAACAAAACAAA
>NW_012149953.1:808500-810291 GCF_000956105.1 Propithecus coquereli
CCCAGAGCTGTAGTAGTTATCTATCTTTATATGACAAATTACTCCAAAATGTAATGGCTTAAAACAATAAACATTTATTTTCTCATTATTTTCCATGGTTTAGGAAAACAGGAAAATCTTATCTGGATGGCTCTGGTTCAGGGTCTACCATGAAAACACAATTAAGGTATCGGCTGGGATTGCAGTCATTTAAACAATTGCCTGGGTCTGGAAAATCTGCTTCCAAGCTCAGTCACATGGATGTTGACATGTGACATTAGTTCCTCTAGGCCATTGCCTGGAGATCTAATTTTCTCAGCTCATCGTCTTTTCTGTATGGCTGCCTAAGTATCCTTATGACATAGCAGCTGGCTTTCCCCAAGGTGAGCAAATCAAGAGAAAGAGTAAGAAGGAAACCACAATGCCTTTTATAACCTAGTCTTTGAAATCACCCATGGTCACTTTCATCATATTTTATTCAATAGAATAAAAAGAAGACACTCAGTCCAACTCACTCTTAAGGGGAGGGGAATTATGCTCCACCTTTTGAAGGTATTATTACCAAAGATTTGTAGACATAGTTTAAAATTTCCACAAGTGTGTTTAATGTATGTGAATGTAGTCTCACAATTTCAGGTTAAGACAGTATCCACATGACATGAAAATACATAACAAATTTAAATTTTATTCACTAGGGAGATATGTATTTTTCCCTTGAATTAATAGTAACAGTATTTGAAAACTGCAAAAGAACAATTAAATTCTATGTTCAGTTGTTATATTGCATTTCTATGACACAAAACACTTCATTCACTCCCTTATTTATTCATCTGGTCATTAAAAATATGTATACAAGAACATGCATGAGACCATTTCTGTGTTCTTTGTTAGCCTGGATAGAAAAATAATGTTAAATGCCCATTACCTTGCAGAAAAAGATAGTAAGGACTAGTGCATGTTTTGGGAGAGAGGGTAGTGTTACAAGAAACTGGTTTAAAATTCTGGCTGGTGTCATGCATAAGAAGTATGGAAGGAAGGCTAGAGATGAAAGACCAATTTAGAAGTAGTGAAATAATTTAGATAACAGGCAACAAGAATTAAAACTGGTAGTGGTGGTCATGGAAAAGGAAAAATGGAAATGGATTTAAGAAATACGATGAAGAAAAGCAGCACAATTATCCCACACTTAAGAAAGATTTGCACTATATTCTTCCTGATGGGTGCTTGAGAAGAATTTATATATCCATTTCACAGCTAAAGAAGCTTTTGCAATAATGAAGGTGAAACAATCTAATTCTAAATTTATGCTTGAGTATTCAATTGACTCAGTTCCTTCACCCATCTTTTAATTGATTTTTTTCTATTGAGTTATTGAAGCTCCTTATAAATTCTAGTTATCAATCTCTTGACAAATGGGTAGTTTCAAAATATTTTCTCCCATTCTGTGAATTGTCTCTTGACTTTGTTTGTTGTTTCCTTTGCTGTGCTTTTTAGCTTGACGTGATCCCTTTTGTCTAACTTTGCTTTGGTTGCCTGTGCTTTGCGGGTATTACTCAAGAAGTCCCTGCCTAGGCCAATGTCTTGAAGCATTTCCCCAAAGCTTTTTTTAAGTAGTTTCATAGTTTCAGGTCTTAGATTTAAGCCTTTAACACATTTTGATTTGGCTTTTGTATATGGTGAGAGATAAGGGTCTAATTTCATTCTTCTGCATGTTGGATATTCAATTTTCCCAGCACCATTTATTAAAGAGACTGTCCTTTCTGCACTGTATGTTCTTGGCACCTTTGTCAAAGATAAGTTTACTATTGATGT
>NW_012149953.1:813540-830855 GCF_000956105.1 Propithecus coquereli
AGTTGTTGTAATTAGTTTTGATAGGTTTGTCTTTTAGTCTTCCTACTGAAGATATAAGTGGTTTATATACTGCAATTATAGCAATGGAGTTTTCTGTATTTGGGTACTTATTACTATCAGTGAGTTGTATATATTCAGATAATTTCTTATTATTCATTAGCCTCCTTTTCTTTCAGAATGAAGAACTCCTTTTAGCATTTCTTATAGAAAAGGTCTGGTGTTGATGAAATCCCTCAGCGTTTGTTTGTCTGAGAAAGTCTTTATTTCTCCTTCATGTTTGAAGGATATTTTTACAGAATATAATATTCTAATTTGTAAAGTTTTTTTTTCCTTCAGCACTTTGAATATGTCATGCCACTCTTTCCTGACTTGTAAGGTTTCCACTGAGAAGTCTGCTGCCAGACATACTGAAGCTCATTTTTATGTTATTTATTTATTTTCTTTTTTCTTGCTTCCTTAGTAACTTTTCTTTATCCATGGCCTCTGGGAACTTGATTATTAAATACCTTGAGGTAGTCTTATTTGTGATAAATCTGCTTGTTGTTCTATGACCTTATAAATGAATATCGATATTTTTCTCTAGGTTTAGAAAGTTCTTTGTTTTTATTTCTCTGAATAAACTTTATGCCCCATTCTCTCTCTCTTTCTCTACCTCCTCTTTAAGGCCAATAACTCTTCGATTTTCCTTTTTCAAGTTATTTTCTAGATATTGTAGATGCACTTCATTCCTTTTTATTCGTTTTTCTCTCCTCAGTGTGTATTTTCATATAGCCTGTCTTCAAGCTCACTAATTCATCGGCTTGGTGGTTATGCTGTTGAGAGACTCATGCATTTCTCAGTTTTTCAATTGAATTGTTCAGCTCAAGAATATTTGCTTGTTTTTTTTGTTTTGTTTTGTTTTTGTTTTTTTTAATTATTTCAGTCTCTTTGTTAAGTTTCTCTGATAGGCTTCGGGATTCCTTCTCTATGTTGTCTTGAAGTTCATTGAGCTTCTTTAGGATAGCTATTTTGAATTCTTTGTCTGAAAAATCACATAGCTCTATCACTCTAGGATTGGTAATTGGCACCTTATTTAGTTTGTTTGGTGAGGTCATGTTTTCCTGGATGTTCTTCACGCTTATGGATGTTCATCAATGTCTGGGCATTGAAGAGTTAGGTATTTATTTAAATCTTCATAGTCTGGGCTTGTTTAAACCTGTTTGCCTTGAGAAAGCCTTCCAGATATTCAAAGGGAATGGAGTATTATGATCTAAGTCTGGTCACTGCAGCAGTGTCAGCACTGGGAGTGCCCCAAGCCCAATAATGCTGTGACTCTGGCAAACTCCTAGTGGTACCACTTTGGTGGACTTGTGTAAGATATGGTAGAATTCTCTGTATTTCCAGGCAAATTCTCTCACTCTCTTCCCTTACTCTCTGTGCTGGGCTGTTGGAGTTAGGGGAGGAGTGATATGGGCACTCCTTTGTGGCCACTATGGCCAGGTCACACTTTAAGCAAACCCAATCTCACCCAAAGCCTATGTTGTCTGGCTATGTCATGTTTATTCAAACCCCAAGGTCTCTTTGGTGAGCAGGTGGTGAATCCTGCCAGGACTGGGTTCTTCCCTTCAGGGCAGCATGTTTCCTTCTGGCCCAGAGTGGGACCAGCAATGCCACTCAGGAACTAAGGCCTGGACTCAGGGACTTTAGGAGTCTTCTTGGTACATTATACTGTGGCTGAACTGGTACCCAAGTTACAAAGCAAAGTCGTCTGAATTCTTCCCCTTTCTTTCCCCACATGGAAGAGAATTCCCTGAGCTGTTCTTCCTGGAGTTGTGGCAGGGGTGACACAGGCACAGGCTTAGCCACACCTGCTGATATCCCACTGGGATCACACGCACCCCATGTCTACTTGCTCCAAGCCAGTATGACCACAAGAACGGCCCAAGGACTACAACCTTTGTGGTCTGACAGTCTTACAAATTTAGTCCAAGCCCCAGGGTGCTTTCTGTCATCTGAGAGTGAGGCTAGCTGGAACTCTGGTTTGGGGGCAGAGGATTTCCCTCTGGCTGGGCTGTTCAAAATGCTCCCTCTGTGGGAACTGGCAGAATTCTGCCCTGTGCTGTGTTCCCCTATTCCAGGGCTACCCTGAGTTTCAGTGCAAAATCTTATAATCACTTCACTCTCCCTCTCTGGGCCACACAGATTCTCTCTCAATTTGGCATGTGGCGAGGCTCTGCTAGGGGATGCAGGGCATGGTATAGGCAATGCAAGATTGTCTTTTCAGTTCTCTTCATTGCCTCTTTCCTTGCTATAATGTTAAAACCAGGTAGTATAACTGGTCACCTGATGTTTGGTTCTTCTGAAAATGCTTGCTTGCATGGATAGTTGTTGAATTTGATGTCCATGTGGAGGGATGATCGCTAGATATTTCTATTTGATCACCTCCAGTATTATTTTTTTTTGAGATGTCAAAAAATTTACAATAAAGAAATAAATGATTTTTCTACTTCCTGAAAGGTAAAATCACAAAAATCTTCACAGGATAGATAAAACTCATGAAATATTTTTAATGAAAAACATTTCCAATTACTTTTTATCTATATTGCATATTAACAAATAACAAATTCTACTGTACATTCTGATATGCTATATTTTATAGAAAGTCAGTATGCTATAATCATTGAATTATTATTATTAATTTCTATGTATCAAATTATTCTTCTAATTTATCATTCCTATAGAATACTAAATTATTATACTAAGACACCATGCCATTAATGTGTTATTTTGAACATGGTTATCACTGAATAGCTATTAAAGAATTCCTCTCACTGGGCAACTCAGACTGCAGAGTTACTCATTTAATATGATTTTTAAAACTTTAAGCCATCCCAAAGATAGTCAAATGGGTTGATTTAAATACAAATGTATCACCTGTCATATTATAGTTATAATTTTTAAAATGTCAAAAAATTCATATTTGAAACTCGGATTTGGGGGGGAGGGGGAGTCAAGGGCAACATACGTAATCTAAACATCTGTACCCCCATAATATGCTGAAATAAAAAAAAATTCACTACCATGCAAAATAGTATTCAAAATATGATTTTTAAAAATTTTTATTAGTAAGAACAGATAAAAATGTAACATTAGTTACTAAGTCATTTGCCATTTAGAGAAATTGAACTATAGTTATTTTGTCATTACGGACAGGAAAATGAGGTCATCCATGACCCTCCACAGAATGTGGTAGCTCTGAACAAAATGTTGACCCTATACATGAAGAGAATAGCAGCCAGTGTGCCCACATGCTAAGCTTTCATCACAACCAAAATAATGAGCATAATCATCACTGAGAAGTTTCCTCAAGCCCCTTTGTAATCTCTGACCAATTCCTCTCACTGTGTCATACTCTATCCCAAGTGAAACACTTATCTGCTTTCTGACACCATAGATTAGTTTTCATTTTCTAGAATTCTAAATAAATAGAATCGTGCATTATAATTTTTTCTTTTCAAAGTGTTTTTATTTTAATAGATGATTTATTAAAAGATGACTTAGACATGTATTAAGTGAATTGAAGGAATAGTAAATTATTGTTTGGACAATGTGAATGCTGTTTTTTTTTAT
Organism: Propithecus coquereli; assembly: GCF_000956105.1. Taxonomy (NCBI): domain Eukaryota; kingdom Metazoa; phylum Chordata; class Mammalia; order Primates; family Indriidae; genus Propithecus; species Propithecus coquereli. The sequence goes on from NW_012149953.1 coordinate 817,150, forward strand.
TTTAGAATATTACTGGGGTACAAATGCTTTGGTTACATATATTGCCTTTGCACCATTCACGTCAGAGCTGTCAGCATGCCCAACCACCCATTAGGTGTGAATTTACCCAATCCCTCCCCCCAGCCCACCTGCCCGATGCCCTATGAATGTAAGTTCCATATGTGCACATAAGTGTTGATCAGTTAATACCAATTTGATAGTGACTACATGTGGTGCTTGTTTTTTCATTGTTGTGATACTTCACTTAGGAGAATGGGCTCCATCTCCATCCAGAATAATACAAGAGGTGTTAGTTCAGAATCATGCATTATATATTATTTTTTTATCTTTTTTAACTCAGTATGATTATGCTGTTGTATGTATTGATAGTCCATTCATTTATATTATTGACTAATGGTTTTCTGTATGGATATACCACAGTTTCTTCATACAATTACCTGTTTAAGGATATTTGGTTGTTTCCAGTTTGGGGTTATTACAAATATAACTGCTATGCACATTTGCATACAAGTCTTTTTATGGATATATGATTTCATGTTTCTTGGGTAAATATCTAGGAGTGGGGTCTCTGAATCATATAGAAGTGTATGGTCAATATGTTTTATTTTAACTATTCTATTTTGTGTGTAGTGGTATCTCATTTTGGTTGTAATTGGTCACTTCCCTAATGACAAGTGATTTTTCTTTTCAATTTCTATAACAGTTTGAATACAATTGATATTATTTCTTCTTAAATGTTTGGTAGAATACACCAATGAAGCCACATATGCCTGGAGGATATTTTTGTGTATGTGGGAAAATCTTCAACTTTAAATTCAATGCCTTTAATTAATAAAAGGTCCATTCAAATTATCTCTATTTCTTGTTGAAAAAGCTTTGTTAGTATTATTTTTTCAAGGGATTTGTCCATTTTTATCTAAGTTGTTTGAATTATTGGTATAAAATTATTTATGATATTCTTTTATTATCCTTTCAGTATCTGTAGATTCTGCCATAATATCATCTTGTTTGTTTAGTAATCTCTTTCTTGTTTTTGTCTGATCAATCTAGGTAGCTGTTACAATTGTATTGACTTTCTCAAAGATCAGCTTTTGATTTTGTTGATTTTTCTGTGTGTGAATGTTTTTTCCTTCTGTTTTCTACTTCATTGATTTTCATTCTGATCTTTATTATTTCTTTTTGTCTACTTTTCCCCAAATGGATCCCATTTGAGACTTTCTTATTTTCTAACATAGTATTTAATACTACAAATATCTCCCTAAGCACTGCTTTGGTGACATCCAACAAATTCTGATATGCTGTAACTTCATTTTCATTCAGTTCAAAATCTTTTGGATTTCACTTTTGATCCACAGGTTATTTAAAAGTATGTTGTCTGGAAACCACCTTCTTACCTCACTCTCAGCAGATTATTTTGCTTACTATTCAGCAGAGAAAACTAAGTAAGACATACCAGATAGGATGTTCTTAACTTCCTTATAAAACCTCCATGCTTAAAGAATCTAGTACTTACCCCACCCTCCCACTCCCCAATTTTCCTTCTTGTTACAATAGAAGGTTTTCCCCCTCTCTGAACCCTGGACTCACCAGCTTCTGCCTTTGGAAGTATTTTGTTCTATTAATTATTTTCTCTTGGTCTTATATCATGATCACCTTCCTCTTATCTGTTGTCTTCCCTGACAAATTTGGTCAAATTTTTTCCATATTAAAAAAGGAGGGAGGTGGCTTAACTTCTCATGAGGTTTTAGAAAAAATTTAGCCATCTAGTAAAAATGGTAGAGTCATAGATGGAAGGACCTTGGTCGCCCAATCATGTGGATGGACATTAAAACTGCCTCATTTACTCCTAAACTTCATAGTTCTCTTTACTGATAGTCTCCTATAATGCCAGCACTCTGGGAAGCTGAGGCTGGAGCATCGCTTGAGGCCAGGAGTTCGAGTTCAGCCTGGGAAACATAGTTAGACTCTTGTAGTTTGTCTCTACAAAAAATAAAAAATAATCTGGGCATGGTGGTGTGTGCCTCTAGTCCCAGCTAATTCAGCTCAGGCAAGAGTCTTGCTTGAGCCCTGGAGTTCGAGGTTGCAGCGAGCTATGACTGCGCCACCGCAATCCAGTCTGAGCAACAGAGTGAGACCCCATCTCTAAAAACAGACAAACAAAAAGATTTGTGTGTATTCTCTGTTTCCACATTTTCACATTCAATCTACCCCCTAACACTCTACAATGTGGCTTTTGTACTCTCATCACCACTTTACAATGGACCCTGGAGGAACCTTGCAAATAGAAGACAGAAAGTGGGTGGGAGAAAAGTGCATAAAATTAGAGATATTATCATTATCAAGGTCCTTCAAAAAATCTAAACTTCTCATACTACTATCCTCTTTTCTTTTGACAAAACTGACAAAAACTCAGAGATACTTAGTTTTGCCTATCTCTCTGTGTCCTAAAAACCTTTCACAAGGAGGAAAACCTTCTGACAAGAAGCCCGGACATAAAATTGACATCTCCTTTTCTCAGGGTGCCCAAATCTGGGTGCACTGAGGGTCTATCTATATAACTATGAACAAATTTAAAAAGTCAAATACAATTCTAATTCCTCAGAAAAAGATAACCTTAAAAACAAAATTCCACCAAATGATTAGAAGGCCATAGAAGGAAAAAATAAGTAGAAAGAAACCTATTGTCTGACAAGCAGATAGCCATTTATTCTTCACATTTTAAAATTTTACTTAGAATGTGTTATGCTGTGGGATAATGTTCATTCAAGTATGAGTTGGAAATTGGAAACACCTTCTTGTAGGCAGGTAATGCCCCCTGCTCCAATGAGAGGTTATGCCCCCTCGCTGAAAAGCCCTTCAGCAGAAAGACAAGAGCTCTTTTTCTTGCCTTTCAGTGAGGATCTGAATACTCATTAGCTTTAATATATCTACTGGTACCAAACTAAATGATAGTGGTGAACTCCTTTTCATCAAATTTATACCCATTAAAAAACCTTGGAAATATGTTAACATACACCTCTGCACTTAGAATGTGAGCACTATATGCAAAACATGATCATCTGCCTTTGATGACACTTTTCAGGCCATGCCACTGTGTCTTGGAAAACTGGGCAGCAATCAGCTTGTATTGTACCAAAATTGGGGATCCTACCACTTTCCTCATATTCACCAGAAGTCTTAGATTTAACTTTTTCTTTCATTGAGTTAAGTGCCACATCTTCAAAGGTAAAGCATGTGAAGAGCCAAATTGTTACGGTACAGGTCCACAGAATCTGCATGAGCAATTGCTAAAGCTACAATTTCCCAGGGGAGTTAATCAAAAAGGCATTGTGTAGTGAACAAAAATGTACTTACAGTAAAGTACACCCAGACTCCTCACAATGAGATGACTTAATCACAGGGGAGTGTTGGCTACTGTTTCCTTTTTTCTTACTGAAAATCTACAATGAGAAAAGGGTACAAACAACTTGATTACCTATTTTTAAAGAAGACAAAGTTAGCATGGATAAATTAAATCTACAAATATGTCTAAAGGACAATATTCTCTGGGAGTTATCTCCCCAGACAAATAGTTCTCCAGAAATTCCTCCTGAAAATGAAACCTTTATAGTCTCTTACATTTTGTTGCTAATGCTCTACTAGACATGATGATCCAAAGGGAAAAAGAAAGCACAGAGATAGGAAGAAACATAAAGAAGAGAGTAAGGAGTATGGTGATCATGCAGGGTACTAACAAGAATGTTAATGTTAACTATACTATATTATGGCTTTTAAATTTGTCCTATTGCCATCACATTTCTAACTCTGCTCTTGGCATCTTATCTAAGTATATCTCTAACTGTAATTTTGACCAGTCGTAAACTTCAGTGCTATCATCTCTGATTACCAAATCCATTAACTTCCAAATCAATTCCTTACTCTTAACTAATGACCTTGATTTTGCTGCCCATCAGGAGGGAGGGGGGACAAAAGCAATCAGATGATAAATAATTTAATCTCTTCCCCTTAAAAAGTCTCAATTTACGCCCATATGTCATTTCCTTTCCACTCCAACAACTAAACCAGCAGCTAAGCCAACCCCTCTACTTGTAGCTGACATCTTCTCTCTTGTCTACTCAAAGACTTTGAAGCTGCATCATCAATTTATCCTTCTCCACAAGAGAATTCCCATTAGCCTATAAGCATGCTGCCTGCTATCTCATGTGCTTCTTTAAAAAAAAAAAAAAAAAAAAACAGTCATGGCATTTTTTAACTATGTCTCCCATTTTTATGTTCTCCTCTAAAGAAAAAGTTATTCAAAAAAAAAAAAAAGATTTCTGCTCATATCTCTAACTCCTTAATTCCCAATCTTTCATAAGCTTCTCCATATAACCTCTTATCCCCAACAACCCACTATATTTTCTTGTTGAATTATTCAGATTTAATACACAGTTCTAAGTTCTCTCTTTTTTTGAGCTTTGGCAGCATTTAAAATAAATTCCCCCTAATATTTGAATCAGTCTATCCATTTGGCCCCTGGGACAACACACTCTTATGGTTTTCCTACTGTAACAAAGATGACTCCTTCTTAGTCTCTTTTTTTTTCCAAAACTGTATGCATTCTGGAACGGGGGAGGAGGGGGGGGGACTCTAAATATGGTTTCTTCAGACCATAGCCTGTGTACCTCTTTTCTTTTCTAACCACACTCACTCCCTGAATGACTTCATTCAGGTTCCTCTTTGTCAATAGCCCCAAACTTTCCCCTCATTTCCACATTAATATTATCACACTGTCTACTCAATAGCTCCACCTGGATGTTTACAAAACATAGAAAATTCAACTGGGCCAAAGGAGAAATGTTCATCTTCTCTCTCTCCCAACTAGCTCTTGTCTCAGTGGTTTACATATAGTTCAACACCTACAAGTGATCTGCACACAAGTGATCTGCACCCCTCCCCTTCTCTTCACTCCACATCAGCAAGTATTTTAAACTTTGCCACTTTCAGAATAGATGCTGAATGCAGATTCCTCTCCCTTCTTTACCACAAACACCTTAGGTCATCCCACCGTCATCCTCACCTAGATTCCTGCATAAAATGGCTAACCAATCTCTATTCTTCTTCTTCCACCCCTTACAGACATTGTTCCAGGTAGAGACCGGGAAATTCTTTTGACAATGTAAATCAGATGACACTTTTCTGCTCAGAGTGTTTCAACAACCTCTAATCAAACTTGGAGTAAAATCTGCTGTCTAAATTCCGTGGCCTGTGAGTCTGTCTTTGCTCTGGTCTGTGCCTGTCTGTCAGGTATTTCCAACCATACTCCTGCCATATGGGCCTTCTTGCCATTCTGTACCATTTTAAGCTCAAATTCACTTGCTGTTCTGGCTGCCTGGAAAAGTTTTCCCCCAATTATTTAATGTCTCCTTATTTTCTTTAATTATGTCTCAGATCAAACATGTCTTCCTCAGAGAGTTCTTCCCTTATCATTCTACCTAAATTAACCCACTTTTGTCCTAGACATGCTTTACAATAACACATACAAATTATGGAATATGTAGGTGACCACTTCTCTGATTCTATAAAAGGGGACATTCTCAACCCTCTACATTAAAATCCCATAACACTCTACTGGCTCTGCCTTAAATGTACTACCTTTTCACTCTCTAGTGATATTTTTTAATCTTGTTCAATTGTTCTTAATTTTGACATTTTCAGGTTTCTGTTTTTGGCCCTTTTCTAGTTCACTCAACAAATCTGTCCCTGTTCTTCTCATTTACCATCTTTGTTTAAATTGCCAATAATCTCTGTTTTTACCCATGTCTTTGTCTTTAGTTGAGATCTGTATGCAGAACCCACATCCCTTTAATTATTAAGCATGCTGGTTTGGATTTACACAAGCACATTAAATTCAATATATTCTAAATAACTCATTACTCATTATCTCACCCTTTTCTCCTTTTTCTAAATGTGATCCTCCTTCTGTTTTCTCTAGCATGGTTTATGCCACTACCAACTTTCCATTTACCCAAACCACAAAACTTGGAGTCATTCTTTATTTCTCCCTTTTGACACCTGTCACATTCAATCAGCTGACACTTTCTCAAAAGTGTCCACTGCCTCTATTTCCACCTTAAATATATAAATTTAAGTCCTTGTCATTTTTCACCTGGACAATAGCAAGAGTATATTCTTTTATGTACACTTTCTGGTTGCCTTCCCAACAGCCGTTCTTCCTTCTCTCCCCCCCAACCCCCACTGCCCCTTCTCTTTTACAAAATCCATAATTCCATTTTGGAAGCCAAGTTTCTGCCATTGTATAAATGCTCCCCAATATGGTTAAAGTCAGTGTGACTCCCAGCTCCAGTATTGGCCTGTTTGGCATAAACCAACGTATATAATCTCATGCCTCAAGCTGCAGCATTCAAGTAGGACTAATAAAAGCAAAACTCAGAATTATTATTTAATGATTGTAGCGAAAAAATACTACTCAAATGTGAAAAAGCAAGAGTATAATTCTGGTTACCAATGACAGCCATTTTATACCACAAGAGGAGCCAGCCTAAGGAAAAGATAACTCATGGGGAAGATCAGAGTAAGAACTCAGAGAGAAATGGAGCCTAAGCTCTGACTGACCTCGTACAGGAAATTCAACCTTAACACTAGTTATGAGCCAATTAGTCATCTTTATGCTATAAACAACCTTAGGTTAATTTTCTGTTACCTGCAACCAAAAGAACCCTAACTCGATCTGACTGACCTCACATATCTCAATTAATACAGGACCAACCACAGGATTGGTCCTCCTATACCAAGGAAATCTGATTTCGTCACAGACAAAAATTCTTCAGTGGCTTCAGGATAAAATGCAGACTTTCTACACTCTGAACATACTGAATTTCTGTCAGTTCATTAGGCATGCCATAGTTTTCATGATTTAGCACCTTCACTAATGCTGTTTACTAAAAAACCTTTCCCCCCGTGGATGTCTACTTTTAAGTTTCATGCTAAATGCAACTCTGTCTGTGACATATTCTCTAACCCTTGAGTGGAGTTATAACTATCTGTTCTTTATTGGCTCATCAGATTTCTGATATAACTGAATTTATATTTTTGAAACGCTACTCTTATCTGTATCTCTCCTGGTATTGTCATCATTATTGACTTTCTTATCTTTCTCCTCAACTAGACCATCAAGAGTTTGTCTTATTCATCTTTATATTCCTATGACATTTGTCTCATGCTCAATAAATGTTTCTTGAATAAACCAAACAGACAAGCCCCTGTCCTCCATGAAATTTACATTCTAGAAAAGATATGCATATAAGTCTTTGAAAGCAAGGTTAAAGTGCTGAAGGCCATGGGAATGGTACAAAGGAATTTCTTCACAAGTACTGGATCTGATACTTTCTAGCCGAGCTAATGTCATGATAGACCATCCAAATAAAAGACAATGAAACCCAGAAAGAATACTTCTAACCCTATTATTCCTATAACACTATTTTTACATATATGATAATCTTGAAGTGCAGTACTACAAAGAGAAATAAAACAGAGAAGCTGCCATGCTAATGATGTGTTCTTAAACATGGAAGACATCTAATCTCCTCCATAGTGGCAACAAGTTCCCAGGTAAGAAAGTTTTCAGTTTGGCCAGTTGCATTATGTGGCAAGAAAATGATCTCAATCATCTACATTGGTCTGTTAGAACTTAAAACTTGTCGAGGAAAACCTTAAATGTTTAAAATCCTAATGACTTTTTCATATACTCTTGGTAAAAATATATGTTCTTATCCCAGGTATTAGTATTTGTATTCCTGACTGCAATTCTACATGTTGAAATTGGTTTTGCATACATCTAATAGCTTCAAATATCAGTTCTATGCCATTATATTTCCCATGTCTGATGGAATAGCAAGTGAAGAAAATAAAATTGTGTAATAAAGTTAACAAACCCTAATTTATGCATTTGTTTTACCATACTATAATCCACATTATAACCTTTTAAATTGTTTTTTAAATTTATGTTGGGTATGTATGGTTGTTTTCACAGTGCAATATACATTGGGCTGGCAGACTCCATGAATTTGAGAACTAAGACCACATGCTGATACTATTTTTTGAACAAGGGGCATTTTGCTGCACAGGTGTTTTGGTAATTGTGAAACACTGGGAAAAAACCCTTTTTCAGGGGCACTCGGATTCACACTTCCTACTCTGTGGTGCGGTACACAGCCAGGAGCTCACACACTGAGCTACGATGTGAAACATGTGGGAATAGTGCCTGTTGTAGCCGCTCTGCAAGGTGTTTTTCCATCATCACCACCATTGCTTCCCGCCCCTGACAACCCTCCCCATCGCTCTATTCTCCACAGTCTATCTTGCAATGTAGGCCTTCCTACATTTTCAGTTTTCTTATTTTAAATAGGGGTCAAAGAGTATATGTTCTATTTCAAAAGTGTACGTTTTATAACTGTAGACACATAAAAAGAATATGTTCTAAAAAGGAGAAAATGGCTACAACTAATTTTGATATTAAAGAAATACACTCATCTCATACTTTCACACAGTTTGTAGCAATTAGGGAGAACAGAAATGTGATTCCATGGGCCCTACATAGGGGCCACTTTGGCAGAACACTTTAAAAACTATCACTTCATCATTATTTCTATTACTTAAGAGATAGACTTAACCAATTTTCGTAGACCCCAAATACAGTATTTCTAAGTATTTTTACTTATTTCATCTCATTTTCCCCTGGACATTTTTCATAACGTGGCAGGTTAAGGTAGGCGGCTAGGACCCGCTGCATCCTGTGACTGACAGGAGCCATGTGGTCAGAGAGATGTTTGATTCTCAACTCTGTTACACACACACCCTGTGAGCAAGAGGACAAGTCACATAATTCAACAATTTCTTCATCTAAAGCCTGGAAGTTACCATGTGTATTTTTCAAGTCTGTTATGCCAGGCATGCTTTAAAAATATATAAAAATTCTAGTCTTGTATGCACTGTTTACCAGGTACTCCACAAATGTTAATTTGTTATCCCCATATTTCCCTACATTTCTCTCCCTCTACATACATTTTAAGTCACTTAGAGACTTAACAAGTTCCTGCGAAAAGCATACCAACAGAATACCTATTTCTAGAAGCTTAACATGTTCTTTGTCACACATTTCCCTACCTTTAACTCCCACAGTAATGTTATAGTATATATTTTCATCTAGAAACATGATGAACTGAGAATAATAAATAGATAAAAGTCAAATTTCTGCTCGTTCTCTCTTCCTAGATTTCGTATTGCATCCCTCTTGCACTAAATGCTGAATATTTTTAAAAGTGTGATTGTTTCCTCTGCCCCATGTTCTTCCTTCACTCAGAAATCTAAATATCTTCCCCAAGAGATATTGGTTCGTTTGCTTTTGTTTTGATCTTTACAAATAATCCATAATCTAAACTATTTTTCTGCTTAAATTGAAATAATAGAGACTAGAAGAAAAAATTATTTTACTGAAGAATTGAGAAACTTTGGGACATATTACCAAAAATTACAATGATTTTTCTCCTGTGGATTATTAAGAAAAGAATAGATATAATAGTCAAATGAACAGAGATGGTTTGAGTTTAATTGAGATTTAGATAAAGGCACTGCATAAAAAGTTCTAGAAGAATTTTCCATTTTTGTGGCAGTCATTATTTGTTGCCTGTTTATTATAACAGCTATCTACTCAACAAGATGCTGAGTTTGTTCCTGTATCAGATCATCCTGCCTTTCAGCAAAAGTTCTGTACCTGCCCATGTAATAGCAAGTTGGGGACTAAATCATATTTCGTCTAAGTCAACCCCACTGATCTTGCTGGTGACGGGTGTAGGAATGGGTGTGCCACATAGCTGACAAGAAATGAGAGAGATACCGGTGTGGTGGGAGGAGCGATTTTTAGGAAGTATTTTTGCTCCAAGAAAGTTACAGAAAGAATGAATGCACCACCTGCCTTTCAATTTTTGGAAAACATTACCGGAGTCCATGGAATGTGGGCTCCTCATGACTCCAGGGGGACGGGTCTGAAAACAAATGTCAACAGGCTGAGGATGGCAGAGTGAAGAGATAGGGAACACCTGGGTCTTCCCTGATACTGTTCAATTGTAGAATTAACTAGCTTTGGAAACTCATTTCGGGTCCTGTTCTTATATGATATCCAGCTAACTAAGGCTGTTACCTGAAGTTCAAATCACCTTAACAAATGATTTCATCAGTTCTATAAATGATACAAATATTATGGGTGATATGGGTACAGACATCTTTAAAAAATTTGGAAACGGTATATTCTCTATTACTGCATTTGTAAGGGGTTACCCATCAGCTCGGAGAACTTTTGAATTAGTTACCAGCAAATGGTTAAGACTTATTAGCCAATTACTGATAGAAATCCCAGGCTATTAATTATAATATATGCCAGGGAGGGCATCCACTTACTGATTGATTACATTTTAGACTGGAAACTATTCTCACCTTTTTCTTTTTGGAACTCTACCACCATATTATTATTACTGCACCTGCATCTTTACTTTCCCTTGCACAAATATTCCATGATACCATCATCATTTTTAATCATTCTGTGATTATGGGAACATGCTGGATAATTTCCAAGGCCAGAGGAGAATGTGTTGTTTCCATTAGCTTTTCCTTGCTTAGTGTTAAAAGGCACGATGGTTAATTCTGGGCTATGCTACAGAATCACTATCAAACGCTACTCACAAGAACTGTGAAATTCACTTATTATGTACAGAATAAACCATTAACAAGCAAATGGTCAATATGGGATTACTGAGTGAGAAAATTAAAATTCATATGGTAATAAATAAAGATCACCCTCAATTTATATTTGCTGGCAGAATATGGGGCATTGGGGAAGTAAAACACAATAATAATAATGGATGTCCTTGTAACAAATGCTCTACGACTGACAAGCATACAGAGAATAGAGGTAGCAGTGTATTTTTCATTAGAAGTCAATAGACTCTGCGAAGCTGTCAAATGTTAACTAGCTTTCCTTCTGCTCTTTGCAAAAAGGTTAATGGATACAGCACATTTTCCAAAGTCACTCTGAAAAACAAAGAATTACAAATGGTATGTGGTGGTATTTGTTTTTCTTCTTTTTTACTCTACCCTATGTAAAATCTAGAGGTTGAATGTCACATCAAAGCTCTCAGCTATCAAAAAATTGTTAATAACCACATATATGTGTGTGTGCCTGACCGTAGAAGGGTGATGGTCTCAAGCTGTATTGGAGGATTGTAAATGAATCACTGGTTGTTAGAGTGTCATATTGGAGATCAAATTTTATTCATGTGGGATTAAACCTTTGACCTTAACCCTTTGAAGGAATGGGCTCTTTATTTACCATTTACCATCCAAAATATTTTATAGGTATTTATTATAAAATGTATCATTCATGCCAAAGAGTACTAACCTATGTGTACAGATTAACATAACAAAGTTAATGTGCAGCCTCTAGTCTCCTCTGGTAAGGAAGAGAACATTATCATCATTATTCCCCTCTCCTCTGCCTGGGAAGTAGATGTTGAACTACATTTCAGATTGAACATTCCCTTAATTTTCTTCATAGTTTTACCACATATGTATGTATCCCTAAACATGACTAGATTTAGTCTTGTATGTTTGGGGATATTTTGTTCATGGAATCCCACTGTATATACCCCTGTGTGTCTTCCTTTATTCACTCGGCATTCTTCTTTGGAGATTCATTCTGAGGGATGGTTCATTCAGTTATCCTGTCTCCAGAAATTTGTTTCTACACACACTCCTGCTTTAAAAATTCTTGTGCATGTTTTCTGGTACACTTGGGAGATTTACTAGATGTATATTTAGGAATGAAACTACTTAATTGTCTTAGTTGTACAAATTTACATTTTCAACAACAAGAAATATAAGCTTCTGAGCTATTTTCTTTTTTTTTTTTAATTTTGCCAGTTTGGTTGATATAAAGTGGCCCATATTGTAATTTTTATTTGCATTTAAATGAAAACTAATGAGGTAAACACATTTTTCACAAGTTTATTTGCCATTTTTGTTTCTTTTGTTGCACTTATTTTCTGATTAGAATTTTTTTTCTTTCTATTATTTTGGGAAGGTTCTTTACATATTTTGGACACCAATACATTGTCAGTTAACTGCATGGGAAGTGACTGTGGCCATGGTTTGTGCTTTCACTATTTTTATGGCTCACATTGGTAAACAGCTATTCTTAATTTTAGTAGGCTCAGATGTATCAGCTATTTCCTTTATGCTTTGTGCATTTTATATTTTTAAAGAAATAATTCTCTAATCTTATAAAAATTGTTCAATATTTTCTTCTTTGATTTTTTAGATATTTCCTTGCACAGTTAATCTTTTAATTTACCTGAAATTGTGTATGTTTATGTATAAATTATTCTCTTGTATTATTTCCTAAATAGTATCTTTTCCACACTGAACTCTAATACCGTGTTTGCTATAAATCAAATTTTCATATTTATCTGTGTCTACCTGTGTTTCCTTATCTGTTCTATTGCTCTGTTCTATCTGTGCCTCAAAAGCATTCTGATTTAAATATTAGTTTGTAATGTTTCATCTGATAAGAAAATACCTGTCAATATTTTTCTTTTTCAGAAATGTATTAAATATTCTTAATCCTTTCCTTTTTATATAGATTTAAAATTCATTTTCAAGTTCCATGAAAAACCCTGTTGCAGTTTTGATAGGAATTAAATTGAATTTGGGGAGATTAGAGACTTGAGTATTTCCTATGTTGGGTATTACTATCCATGAGTGTCTCTATCTCTCTCCATCTAATTAAGTCTTCCTCAAATTCTTTGATTAATTTTTAATTAGTTTCTTCAAAATATGATTTCTGAAATTCTGTTAGTTTTACTTCTATTTCTAAGATATTTTGTTACTATATGAATACACATACATGTATATTAATATGTTTTAAGTACTTATTGGAAATTTAAACTAATGCAATTAATTTTATTGACATAATTGACAAACTTGCTAAATTGTTTTATTAATTCTAATAATTTTAGGTTCTAGACTAGAAATTGGCATTTTTTTCCTGTAAGGGGCCAGTTAGTAAACATTTTAGACTTTGAGGACCATATGATCTCTTAGCTATTATTCAACTGTACCATTGCGGCATGAAAGCAGCCATGGACAACACACAAATAAGTAAGCATGGCATGGCTGTGTTCTAATAAAACTTCATGTACTGAAGCAGGTGGTGAGCTACTTTTTGCCTGTGGGCTATTGTTTGCTGATTCCTGTTTTAGTTATCATATCAACTGCCAATAACAAGAGTTTTGTTTCTTCTTTTTTTAATCTTTACACCATTTATTGATTTTTATATTCTAAATACACTAGGTAGAAAGTTGAGAATAATCTTTAATAGAAATGTTGACAGTGGACATGTGCCTAATAATTCACTGATGTATGATATTTGCTGTAGGTCTGTATAAACTTCATCAGTTTATGAAAGTTTCCCTCTATTCCTAGTTCATGATTAGTTTTATTATGCTCTGCATCTATTAAGATGTTTGAGTGCTTTTTCTCCTATAATCTATTACTGAATGATTGACTTTAGTGGATTTTCTAATGTTGAACCAACATCACATCTCTTGTGCATTTGTATATGACTGTATTATATTTTTAAAATATTATTTGGTTTA
>NW_012149953.1:832231-835868 GCF_000956105.1 Propithecus coquereli
ATCTGTGTTTTTTATAAATAGCATAAGACTAGAATTTTACAAATAAGTTCTGAATATATCTGTTTTTAATAGAAGGGTATAGTCCATTTACATTTGGTAAATTACTGACATTTGTATTTTTGAATCTATATATATTTCTAAAACGTTTTCCTCTTTGTTGATTTTTTTCCATTCAGTTGTTCCTTCTGTGCTAACCTTAAATAAATTCTGTATTTTTAATACTTTAATGGTCATCCTTGAAATTTAATATACCATATAACTGAACAAAGTCTTTACTATGTTTTTACCACTAAAAAGTAAATAGCTTTATTATATTTTTTTTCCAAATTATACTTTTTCCAGTGTTTTACTTCTATCCTATTTTATCTTAACACACTAGGTCATGATGTTGCTGTTTCATAAAGTCAATGTTTGCTTAATTTATATGTTGCTTCTTTCATCTCACATTGTCCATCTAGAAAATCTTTTTTCCTCCTAAAGTTCTTGGAATATCATTTAGCAAGGATCTGTTGGTTAGAAATTCTCTTACCTTTTGTAAAACAAACAAAAAACACTTTTTTTTTTTACTATTTTTCTTAAAAATTTTCCAGGTATATGATTCAAGTTATTTTTTCCTCAGATCATTGAAAGCATATTCTATTCTTTTCTGACTCATGTTGCTGTAAGCATAAATTTATAGTAATTGATTTTTTTGATATCTGTTGGGCTTTGGAGAGCTGAGAATTCTTCAGTTCTGGAAAATTCCATTACATTTTCAAGTAGTGCCTAGTACTCTATTTCAACAGCCTTTCCTTCTAATCTCTTTCAGGAGGTCTTAGATGAATGCTTGATGTGTTCGTTTTAATTTCTCCAACTCTTAATCTGTCCTTATATTTTGTATCTAATTATTACAAGCTGATTCTGAAGGTGTTGTTTCTGGGGACTTTTACTCATGATGGCTGGTTTTTCTTGTTTATATTTTTGGTACTTATTTGAGATTCTTTACTTCAAGAGGTGATTTGCCTATGATTTTCTCAGGAACACTACCAACATGTTCAACATCTCAATGACTGACTTGGTATCATTCAGGCCACACAGAGATTGTGAATAATGACCAGTTACAGGATGAATTCCAAAAACACTTTCACCCAGAATCATCATCCAGAGCAATATAGACTAGACGAGTATCTTTCTTTTAAAAATATATTATTGCCGGGCACAGTGGCTCACGCCTGTAATCCTATCACTCTGGGAGGCTGAGGCTGGGCGGATTGTTTGAGCTCAGTAGTTCGAGACCAGCCTGAGCAAGAGCGAGACCCCGTCTCTACTAGAAAAAATAGAAAGAAATTATCTGGACAGCTAAAAATGTATAGAAAAAATTAGCCGGGCATGGTGGCGCATGCCTGTAGTCCCAGCTACTCGGGAGGCTGAGGCAGTAGGATCTCTTGAGCCCAGGAATTTGAGGTTGCTGTGAGCTAGGATGACGCCACGGCAGTCATTCTAGCCAGGGCAACAGAGTGAGACTCTGTCTAAAGAAAAAAAAAAAGAGAAAAGAAAAGAAAAGAATAGAAAAGGAGAGGAGAGGAGAGGAAAGGAAAGGAAAGGAAAAGAAAGGAAAAAGAAAAAATATTATTGCAATTACTAATATTTTAAAAATTTCCTTCTGTGCAGTCGGTGTGTTTTTCTAGATCCTCATTTCATTGAGTATGTCTTCTTTCAGAGGCCTTGGCTTTGTGTAGGCTCTAGGCTTTGTCTTACGTCCCCTGTACACGGAGCCCTTTAAAGGCAATGCTGAGGACCACATAGCATAGGCAGATGGCTCAGGCAGGCACAGAGTCCAGTGCTCATGTATTAGAACACTTAATTCTGATAATTTTGGGCTCCTAAGAATTTCCTTCATTGTCTAGTAATTCAATTATGCATTTGCATACTTTTTTAGAAAATAACATTTTGAGATATTATGAATATTTGGTTCATAGTATTATTAAAGCAAGAATCAGTAAATAATCATTTTATGGGGCCACAAGCAAATATCATAGATTTTTATGTTGAAACAATCATTTTCCCTTTCTATAGTTAAAATTATAGTCACTTGATCCCTTATCAATTTATCATGTAAGGAAATAACTAGATTCTACACAAAATTACTTTTGTCAATTCCGTAAGTGTTTTATTAATAGAAGGGCAGTCATCATAGACACTCTGAGGATAGAGCCTGTAGCTATATTTGCTTACTGTTGTATCCCTGGTACCTAGGACAATGTCTTCCATATAACACATCTTCAAGGAAGATTTCCTGAATGAATGAATTTGGATGTTCTGTATAAGTAAATATACAATGCATTTTCAAGGAGTTTTCCCCAAATACTACTTCCTCTACTTCTTTCTAATTAATATATAGTCTATTTTTGTCTTTTCAAATCAGCTATTAGCCTATTTTCTTAGATACATAATAATCTGAAGAAATAGCACAAACAACTTTTTGTTCTATTGTTATTTTTTAAAAATGTAAATTAAGAGAAATAATTTTCAGTTATTTGTATATACCTTACCAGCTATATTGACTCAGAAATTATCTTAACTGAATAAATCTTCTTTAGCTGTTGTATTTTCCCTTGGTTGTATGGCTTCTCTAATAAATTAGGGAGTGGTCTATATTTATTTCTTCTTATTGGGTGCCTAGATAATATATTTTCTTATTTTTTGCATCATTTTTATTGACAGATACAGTTATACTGAAATACTAAAGTTGTGTAACTAGACTCATGTTTTATAGCTTATGTTTTATATGACATTGGGAAAAAGTCTCCCAATCCCCTTATCCCATCAAGATTTCCAACTATGAATATCCATCAGAAATTAATATTTGTGTGTTTGAAAGTCCTTGATTAAGCAAAACCACAAAAAGATATTAAATGATCTGATTCATTAATGCTGTTTAATGTGTATGACTTTTTCTGTAGCAGCTTCAGTAAAATTATCACCCACAGCCTGAAAAACACAAACTTACTTCATACAGAGTGTGTAGGACTAGAGAGAATTCCAAATTTTATATAATATTCAACTTCACAAGGTACCTAAAAGTTCAATGTAGAAACATATTTAAAACTCTGCCCTGATCTTTTTCAGTAAAAATGCATTTGTATGCAAATTATACTGTACAGTGTACACCTGAAAGTGTATTGCTCTGCATTTTTCCTAAGCCCCAGCAAAATAGTTAAAGGACGTCTGAAGGATATTTGATTTGAAAACCCTTTTGAATAAGAATGCAAAATAAATTTAAAAACAATTTCTTTAGGCCTGCCACAAGATTGGTATGTGGCATAAAACTGGCTCAATATTCAAAAGGCATTGTTTTCACTGACCTTATTAGTGCAAATGATGGCCCATGACATAGTTTGTTCTACAACCACAAGGCAATGTGGAATGTATATATCGTTATCAACATTTTGCATGAAGTAGCATTTTCTTACCAGGTCAGTAATGAAAAGACCAGAGGTGAAAGGAAGGGGAGAAGACTGGAAAGATCGCTTGCCTTCGGAACCAAAGTACACAGCTCAAATCTTTTCTCTGCAGTCCACTACGGGTATAATTTTGGATAAGCTTTTAAATGTCTCTATGACTTGATTTCCATATTCATAGATGTATAAAATTATTC
>NW_012149953.1:837534-839555 GCF_000956105.1 Propithecus coquereli
TGGGTGTTTAATAAGATTTTTCAATAATGAATAAATGAGGGAGGGAGAAGGGAAGGAAGAGAAGACAGAAAAGAAAATATAAACTATACAAACCACAGTGGAAGCCTCTCTTTAGGAAGATATACATAAGATACATTCCAAACTGATGTTCTTTGTAAATTAACATTTCCCCACATCCATCTGTCAAATAGTACAAAAAAGAGGTCTGTGATCATTAGTTTAAGTCTAGATGGCTCTGAAAAAATAAGCACATAGCTTTTTCCAAACAGACATTGTTACTGGGTTTTAAAGAAACGGATGCTTAGTTGTCATTGAATATCTTCTTTTCTGGGTTATTGTGCATTCTAGCTGCACAAACCTCAGGCAAATGACATAACCTCTGTGACTCAGAGTCCCTGTAGGAAAAATGAAGATAAAAATATCAGCCTTCCCTATTTTAAAAAGTCATGAAAATCAAATGAGTTGATGTTAAGTAAGGTAATGGTCAGGTTCTATCAAAAATATGTGACATATTATTGCCTATTCACCTATTTATATTCCTACAAATTCACTTTTAAATTATCTAAAATAAGATAATATACTTTTGATTGTGACATAATATTTAATAAATCTTATTAAGCAATTCCTTTCTCACTAAATTACTTCATTTTATATTCATGAAACAGGTTAATTTAGTGATTTATTATGATGCTAAATCAATTACAAATGTTTCATAGGATGTAGTTACACAACAGAGAGCAAACATTTGGCTTGCCCATAAAACCATACCTGAGAGGGGCTGAAAATCTCCTCTGACATCAGATACAATAATTTCAAATCACAGAAGATTTTATACTATTCAACAGAGAAATCAGAGGCTCAAAGAGAGATGGCAGAAGACAAAATGAGGTAAAAATGTAATTATGAAAGGCAAGCTAACAGATAGCTCATTTATCAAATAGCACACCTGTGCAATTGCTGCAGTTTACATATGCATCATTGTAATATAATATTCAAGAAGAATTACAGGGATTGTGCTGAGAAATTTTAAACATAAACATTAAACCTTAAGAAATATACTGACATTGGCATAGTTTTTAATGGGTAGTGACTAGACTGAGCTACACAGCAACATCAAGAAAGAAAGAAAAAAAGAAAGAGAAAACTAAAATGAGCCTAAAAATTAAAATTATACATCCGATAAAGGGCTAATATCCAGAATCTACAAGGAACTCAAACAAATCAGCAAGAAAAAAAACCATTAAAAAGTGGGCAAAGGACATGAACATAAGTTTTTCTAAAGAAGATAGATAAATGGCCAAGAAACATATGAAAAAAATGCTCAACATCACTAATCATCAGGGAAATGCAAACTAAAACCACAATGAGATATCACCTTACCTCTGTCAGAATGGCTATTATTAAAAAGTTAAAAAACAATAGATGCTGGTGTGGATGCAGAGAGAAAATAATGCTTATTCTGTGTTGGTGGGACTGCAAATGAGTACAACCTATATGGAAAACAGTATGGAGATTTCTCAAAGAATTAAAAGTAGAACCACCATTCGATCCAGCAATCCCACTAGTGGGTATCTACCCAAAGGAAAAGAAGTCATTTTATCAAAAAGACACCTGCACTTGAACGCTTATTGCAGCATAATTCACAAACAAAAAGATGTGGAAATAAACCTAAGTGCCCATCAATTCATGAGTGGATTAACAAAATGTGGTATATGTATATCATGGAGTACTACTCAGCCAAAAAAAGGAATAAATTAATGTCTTTTGTAGCAATTTGGATGGAAGTGGAGACCATTATCCTAAGTAAAGTATTTCAGGAATGGAAAAACAAACACACCACATGTTTGTTTTTGGAACTAAGCGATGGGCACACACGGGCACAGAGATAAGTGAAAGTCATGAGAAATCAAGAACGGGGGCAGGGGAGGATGGAAGGGGTAAAACCCCACCTAACAGGTACAGTGAACACTATTCGGGTGATGGGCACACTAATAGCCCTGACTTAAGCATTATAAAAGCTA
>NW_012149953.1:841195-850222 GCF_000956105.1 Propithecus coquereli
TAAAATAATTTAGTTGATCTGTGAAAGAAAAAGGGAAGTCCTGGAAAAAATTGCATTAAGCCAAGCCAGGATAAATTCGTCCTCAACTGGCCCTATGTATTTTAACGTTTTTTGCATTTAACTTAATTGTTATTGTTTTGTTTTGCTTTTAGACATCTCTACTATAGTCAAAAGAAAGATACAGCAAAAGAAACTTAAAGTGGAAATATTTCAATCTTCATAAACCATAATTTTCTGAAAAGTAAAACTAAAAATCCAAGCATGGCAAAATAGGACATATTTGGTTTATTTGATTTTATGACCATTAGGTATTTTTTAATGATGATTTATCTCACAGTAAATGAATTTCCAGCATGCCTGAAGAGATGTGAATTCTAGTTCCAACACCACTACTAACAATGGGAATCACATTGAGCCAATAAGTTTTTCTTTGTTGGGTTTCATTTACTTCTTCAATAAAGTAGGGCCTTTGGACTAGAAGATCTTCAAGTTCCCTTCCAGTTCAAAAACTCTGTAATTTTGAGGTTGCAAAATTCAGATTCTAGTCCTTTGGATATTGCTTTACAATTTTATCTCACCCTAGAAAGATGACATCCTTGGCAACTCAGTGAGATTGGGGAGGTGAGTAGCAAGAAATGGCTGATAGTCCCACAGAGGCGGTGAGATGTAATTGGGCACATTCCACTTTGAATCCCGCCTCCAGAACTTACCAGCCGGAACATCTCAGATAGTGTAAACTTTTAAAGTCTAAAATGGCTCTTTTGAAAATGGTATGAATTGTAACTAACTCACAGTATAACTGTGGTGACTGAATGGAACAGTGTGACATGTCTGGCACATAGTAAATGATCCATAATTTTTTTTCTTGCCTACTTTCCTTTCAGGTTGGACTAACGTAATAAGTATCTTGGACCTAAAAGATTAAAACACAATAAATAACCTGCAAAATAGTAAGTTTCAACTCTCCAGTTATAATGAATATTTACCCCCGACTCTGACAGAAAGTTCACCTGTTTGTCATCATCCTGACCTGTATTTCTAAATCCTAGATTAATCTCTCTTCACATTTTTTTAAAAGTGAAATAAAGAATACAGATATAAAATATATAGCAACACTAAATGTCTCTTTTGAATTTCTATAAATGCTTATTACTAACGATCCCCTTGCAATTTCAGTAATTAGTATAAATGATTTAAATTAAAGCATTTTTGGCTCAATGACAATAGCTACAGCTACTATGGTTATTTATTGTATGGATTGAGCAAACCGCTTCTCCTTCTTTCCCCACAGTAATGTTAATTTGTTCTGTTGGGAGCAGGAGAAAGTAGTTGTTCAGCAACTCTGTTGGCAAAGAATTACTCTAATTTCTCATTGAATTTAAATGGAATGCATTAGAAGAGATTCTGTTCTTAAGTGGCTCAGTTTACTCATTCCTCATATTTATGCATCTACAGATATACATATGTATCTTCAATATACTTATTTAATGCATATACATCACATATACTTGCACATACTTACACACAAGTAATGCTTAAAAATAAGTTACTGTATACATAGGTGTAGATTTCATTCAAATCACACTGACTCTTAACACCTCATACACTGTCCTAATTTGAGGAATTCTTCTCAAAAGGGGCTGAACAAATTCCAGTTTGCAATACCATGTAAGCTCATATGGAAAGGGTTATCATTTTTTTAATGAGTGGTACTCTGACCCCTTCATTCAAGGTCAGACTGGGAAAATGTTAAAGTGACTCATAAGACATGAATATTCATTTGACACACAGATACATACACACCAATCTTTGTTTTCATATAAGTTACTGGTGTGGCACAGATTCCTCATTAAAAGAGAATTTTTGTGGTTGAAATCTGTTGCTAGTTTATCAAAGCACCTGTCTGCTTTTATAAAACATATGGCATTCAATCCAGAATACCACATGGGTATCACTTTCTGGATAGGCTTTGGCATTCTGAAATACACACCCAGGATCTGTCCCTCCTGAAATTAGATTACCAACTTGCAATCTGTTTGGGGCATGTCCAAAAGGTTCTCATGCAGAGTTGAGGGTCCCTGGGCTGGAGTGGACAATAGCTCTGTTCCCTCCTCACTGGGTGATTCTTCCTACCCGACTACCAAACTACGGTCTCTGCCTTCTCTTGCCTGAATTGCTGCAATCGTGTTCTGATTGTCCTGCAGGAATCTAGCCTTGGCTCTTTCAAATACATTTTCCACATCATAGTCAACTCTGATCCTTCCTCTCTCTTGCATAGAAGCATTCAGTGGCTTCCTCAAGTCCTCAGGATAAAGTTCAGAATTATTACCATGCCAGAGACGTCCCCTGGTGTTCTATCTTGTTGCCCCTCTGCCTTGTGATCTCCACTCTAGCCATATTGACACACGTGCAGTTCCCCAAATTTGTTATAGGTTTTTTTGCTTCCAGGTCTCTGCACATTCTGTGGCCCCTGCCTTCCTTCTCTGCCTGTAGAGTTTCACTGGATGAACTCTTAGTTTCTCTCCCTTAGGTGTAAATTTAGCCATGACTTGCTCTAAGAATCCTTCCCTGACATCTCTCCAACCTTTTCTCAAGCACTGATGAGATGTCGTTATGCAGTATCATAGTTCTTGTAGTTACCTGTATGTAGAATTTGTCATACAATATCATAAGGGATGGTTTACTTCTTTGAATTTACCATAAGATTTGTTTATAAATTCCTTGAGTGTAAAGATTATATCTTATTAGCTGTGGTATCACTAGCAGAATACCTGGCACTTATTAGATGCTAGTAAGTGTTGTTTAAGGAATTAACAAAAATAATTAAGTTTAGTTATGACACAAGTCATGTGTTTATGAGATGTGTTTATTAATTAAAATGCTAAACAAGAATCTTATTCTAAAGCTAGGAAATATGCCCTACTCATCAGATGAGAAATAGAAAAACCTAAAATCTATGTCGAATTATAAAAATCTTCATGACTTCTTCTCTTTATAAAGACTTTAAAGTCCATTTTCATTTAAAATCCTTGTTAATCAATCGTACCAATAGGAAAAAGTCCAAGATATTAATAAATATACAATAAACTAAAAGCCTTCTTTTCTTCTTTCTATTTCAGGAAAAGCAAACATGGAGAAGTTAGCCTTATTCCTAGCCTTTGCTGTTCATTCCTCACATGACTCATTTAACTACCCTATTTTAATCACTTCACTTACTATTCTGGTTACCTACCACTGCATAGCAGCTTATCCCAAATTGAATAATGTAAAAAGTGATGACCATTTCTTATTATCATCTCTCATGGCTCTGGGAGTTGACAAGCCTCACCTAGTTGGTTATTGCTCAGTGCCTCTCATGAAATGTCAGTCAGATTGTGGGGCTGGAGTCATTTTGATGGCTTCCTCATTCACATGTCTGTTGATGTGTGCTGGCTGTCAGCTAGGACCTCAGTAGGAGTCTTCGGCCAAAGCACTCACGCGTGGCCTTTGCGTGTGGACTGGGCTTCATCACAGCATGGAGGCCAGGTTCCAAGTACAAGCCAGAAGCCCAGCAGAAGCTTCATGTCCTTTTCTAACATAGTCTCAAAAGTCAGCAATTTCATTTTCCCTTCATTTTACTCTTTAGAAGGAAGTTTGTAAAGCCCCCCCCTATTTAAACAGAAGAGAATTGGATTCTACTTCCTGAGGGAGGAATGCCAAAAAAAGCCTGTGGACATGTTTTAAAATCATCAAATTTACCAAACCTCGAGGTTCCAAGCATTCTTCTTTCAAGTTGGCATACTCCTTCACTTATCTATCTCCTTACAGGCAAGAGTTTAGTTGTCTATTCTCAATACACCTCTGCGTGTGTGTTTGGTTTATATCTGTGAGGCAAGCTCAGCATGTTATAGAAGTATATGTTCACTAACATTTATAATCATGTGACCTTGTGAATATGAACATGCTTATGCTGGATGTGGAAGGACAGGCAGCTGTGTAGTCAGATAGAGGTGTGCAGACATTCCATTAGGAACTCCTAATGGTCACAATGAACTCCTTTCTTTTCCCTGTTAAAGCTACTCTTCTACATAGGAAAGGCTTTAAAATACGTCCTTCTAGTTTGGGAAGAATAATTTTCTTAAACTGTGGCTTACTTTTTCTGAATCAAGAGTGGTAAATTCTCTTCTAAAATGTTCTGTTTGGAATGATGAAATGTTTTGAAAATAGTGGTGATGGTTATACGATATTATGAATATAATAAATGCCACTGGATTTTACACTGAAAATAAAGTGCCAAATTACATTATAATTTTTTAATTTAATAACTTAATTTTAAATTAATAATGTTATATACTAAAAATTGAACTATACACCTTACATGGATGAATTATATATGTAAATTATATCTCAATAAAGTTGTTGAAAAATATTGAGGATATAGACCTTTTATTTCCACAATTCTAGAGAAAAAGGCTTAAGTAATATTAATTCAACATTATAAGAAACATGACTATGTATTGTGCAGCCAGTATGTCTGAAAACAATGATATAGGGCTTACTGATTCTAAAATATGTACTTCATTGGCCTGTTACTCAAGTACTTCATGTCTCCTTTTAGTCTCCAGAGATTTCTGTTAGGTCTTTTGTGGTTTTGCTTCTTTGTTTTGTGGACAATTATCAGCTCTCTCAGCCTGAATAATGATTGCACTATATCTATGCTCGCACTAAATGAGTGCCATCTATGTAAGCAAAGGACAGGCACTGTTCCCAACTTAAAAACAAGAAATCTAAGTCAGGCAGCAAATATTTACAGGTGACTTATGCAGAAATTATTTTCAATTCTGTATGTAACCTTTTCCTCTGTTTTATTTCTAATGACTTCCATCATTAAAATTCTTGGCTCCCAAGTGAAAATGTGGGAGTGGAATCAGCATATGGAAAAATATATGTAGAACAAAAAGTAAAAAAATAAAAATGTGTGGGGGTGGAATTTTGTGTTATGATTTGTTTTCATATCAGGCTGGGCTCAAACCATAAAAAAAAGTTGCCCAACCCAACTTCTTGCCTTCAGCGAGGCTCAGTAAAAACTTTTCAGCTTCCTGGTATAACAAATGGGCTGTGACTATGGATCCCAAAAACCACATGTCTTAGCACCCTGTTCTAATTCTACTCTAGTCCAGCTCGTCCCATCCCATCCCCTCAGGGTCATCTGTCTTCATTCCTTCCTTTAGCTAGAGATCAGCTTGTCAGTGAGCAGAAAAAAATTAACTGGTTTGAATAATCTAAATGGGCCTTTTCTGTACCCATTAATGCCTGTTCAGAACATATAGGAAATGTATCAGAAAACCAAGATCCAGACTCTAAATTACAATAATATGAATATCATACAGTCCTAAATTGAGTCTGTAGAAAGTAAACAAGTCAACTAATGAAAAGTCTAAAAAAAAACACCTCTAGAGGATGTAAACTGGCATTAACTACTCAAAAAATAACTTTTTAATTAAATGACCAAAAGTATATGTTATATAACCAATATGCTCCATTTCTCTATTTTGGGAACATTGAGTCTTATCTGTTTTAATGATTAACTTAATATGACCTAAAGCCTCCTTCTCTAGAATTGTGAAGTAAAATATAGTGTGTGTCCCAAGACCCAGGAGGGAAGACACAATAGACTGCTGTATATTTTCTACAGTCTGGGTGATTCCATCATTACTAACTCCATGTCTAGAAACTAGAGATATGGAATAAATAATCATTGAGTTTTGGAAAATAATTTGTCTTATTCGTCTTATTTAACTTATCTTCAATGTCACAGTTGATAATTATACCTCCGATTTGCATTAGTCCCCGCTTGTTGTATCACCAGTTTGCATTAGTAAACAATACACTGAACCTGCACACTCTACATGTAAGGTACATACTGTCTATATAAGTTATCTGTGCATTTTCATTTCAAAAAATTGTGTTGTGTTTGCCTCTCTTTTCTGTAACTAAAAGGCATATCCTGATGAATTGCCCAAAATAAAGGTAATGACATTTTTACTAATAAAAAACAGAACTACCAGAAATTCCACATTTTGAAAAACATTGTGAAGTCACTTGTCATGGGCATTACACTAGATCTGCAATAGAAAAAGAACAGGAAACTACAGTTTCAAAGTGTCCTTTTATTTTTCAGTGTCTCCCAAAGAGTATTTTCTAATGATACAGAAACTGGGAGAGAATTCTCAGCCTTATCGGGCCTTCTTCCCCTTTTATTACAAATATTTGACATTCTCTCTACTATTCTGAAATGAAATTCATAGATAATATAATCTACCAATACATACAGTTTCAAAGAATCAATATAATGACACGTAAAAGAGAAACAAGGGGGTGTAATTTATCATAAAGTAATGGTATAGTTCATGTGTGAATGCTTGAGAACTGCACTACAGTAAAAAATGAAGTTATTATACATCTGCATCCATTAGAAATGCCTTAAATGACAGAGCTACAAAAACCTACTGATTCAGATGTGTTTTATTGGCCACTCAAATTCTATTACGACAAAAGTGTTGGTAATGTGATTTTCTGTTATATGATAAACAATTCTTTTTTAAAGTTCTGCACAAAATAAAGTGTGATCTTCCATGGAATTACACAACACTTATATTCCAGATAACTTCAGTATACACTATGATCATGTGAAAATAAACTTTGTGTTTATATGTACAAAAATGTTATGTTCTAGACTCGGAATATTAACATAGGTGACTCTAATCCACAAAATATCTGATATGATATTTCAAAATCCTGCAACAAATTTTCAACATACTGTTTTTCCTGTTCAATATTGGATAGCTAGCAATCCAGAGTCACTCCTCCTAACTAGCTGTCCTTCCTTCAAACCTGTGACAACCAAAAATGCCTTCATAAATTTCCAAAATGTCCTTTGGAAAGAAGTACACCCACCATTAGAAGCATGTTCTAGGTTTTCCAGAGAGGCTACTGTTACAATGCCTGTTGCCATGTCCCATATTCCCCTGGCCCCTCAGATTGCAGGGACTCCTCACTCTGCTGAGGGCCAACGTCACTATTCTCAGGCTTGGATTCTCCACAGCATGGTCCGATGTATCCTGTCAGTTGGTTCATGTGGTATCTTTTCACACAGTCCTGTAAATTTCTAGAGGCCACTCCCTCTCCATTACGGTGCTACCTAGATATCAATAAGAAAATCCATGGGAATTTTCTCCTGATTGGGAACCATAATTCTTCCTGAAGCTCTTGCAGTTCTTGTAGCTCCTACAGGTCTATCTGTGGCCTCCCAAACCTTGATCATGAAGTTCATTCTCCCATGCACTTTTCTTCTACTTTGTGATACACAGACATGCAACAACAAAATTATTTTGTTCCCTCATGGGATGATTTACCCCTTCTGTGTCTGCAATCACA
The DNA here is from genome assembly GCF_000956105.1 of Propithecus coquereli. NCBI lineage: Eukaryota > Metazoa > Chordata > Mammalia > Primates > Indriidae > Propithecus > Propithecus coquereli. The sequence goes on from NW_012149953.1 coordinate 848,612, forward strand.
TTCTCATTAAAAAATAGACTTTATTCTAACTCTGATATTCTTTCTGTTTCTTAATAGGTTTGAATTTATTTTCCCAAAGTGACAAATCTATGCCTATTCAGGGATAGTCAAGGTGATTTGATGGACCGCCCAGTTAACTTTTAATAAATACTGAATTGAATAATTTAATCTAGGATACTAGTGACCTGTACTGGCCAGAAGTTTCTGCTCAGACACATACCATTCCAGGAATAGCATCCTCAGCCTGCTTCAATTTTACTGTAGTCAGCACAGGGAGGGAGCTTTGTATGCTGCAAACAAAATTTCACAACTCATCATGTTTGTAGTGTTCCATGTTTTTATTCTCTTCCCTCCATAATCAACATCTAAAAATAAAATGCTGAGGTAAATTTAGGAAAAAGCCACACTGTTCTCTGGGCTAGTTTAACCTTACTTTGCCTAAGCCTGGGGCAAATTCTTTCCCATAAGAAAAATCTAGTTGTAGTGATGTAAGAAGAGAATACAAACAATTAACCATCTACAACTGTGCTTAAAGTTATCGTGAGGCATATTCAAGACCATTGCCATGATTTATCAAGATCAGTTCTGGAATAGTACATAAGATGTTTGCTATGTATTTTCAGTAGAAATATCTTTTATGGCTTTGGGAAAAGCAAACCAATTTTTTAAACTATGATTTTTCCTTGTATTCCTTTTAGTTATTTTCCTGCTTTCTCTGGGGTAAGATATCTGTGCCTCCCTTCGCATAACACACACATACACATGCATACACCTTTCTGGGTGAAGATAAATAATGACGAATCATATCGTACACTGCCTTTGTCCTGTGATTTGAGTCTGTGAACAGTCTTCTGTGTTTACTTGCTGCCTGCTGGCACAAGCAAGTGTATTTCTTAATCTATTTCACACGATTACTGCCCAAAGAGAGATCACTCTGTTTTTTCTTAATTTTACTAAAGAGGCCTGTGCTTTCCAGGGTGGAGCTTAGAAAGAAAAGCAGCAGGAAAGTGAAATATTCTTAATGAAAATACGACCCACAGCTCAGAGTTTCACACTTCCGGGAGCCCCTGCAGCTCTGCTATGTCTGCTTTCCAGAGGTATTGAACCTTCCCACCAACGTTGTAGGCACAAGTTCACAGAACATTAAAAAATGAGACATTCTCATTACATGGCATTCTACTCAACTGAGTTATCAGGGGATGCAAAATAAAAAGATACCAGTTCATCTTTTCCTGTTAAAGCCAGGGCATCCATTATGGAAATTATATCCCGCCTAGCTGTTTTGTTCAGAGGTATAGAAATGGCAATGGCCATAGTAATTATAATTATTATTTATGAAAAGCCTAATATGTGCTATGCACAATACTTAATTCTTCATTTGTATAATTTTATTTCTGACCTCAACTCTGCAAGGCAAGTAGAATTAAGTAAGGAAAGTGTTTAGGGGACGAAAGGGTCTCTATCACCCTTAAGTTATATCCTACTTATAACAAATTAGGATTTTAGTACACCTTGAATGTTAAATCTTAGTCTGATAACTTCTATAATGCTATACTTTAAATTTTGTATATGAGTTTTAGAGCCACATTAAACTTATACTCAATTGCTTTA
>NW_012149953.1:850707-860647 GCF_000956105.1 Propithecus coquereli
AAGGTATTTTATAATTTTGATGTGTCATATTATATCCTTTAGAGTTATCATTTAGTCTTTTTGTAGATATTATGTGCCAGCCATAATATCTAAAAAAATTTAAGCTAAGTCTACAGTCATGGTAGAAATAATGGTAAAATGATAAAATAATTCCTGATCGCAATTTCCAGAGTTCAGAACAGGGAAAATAGCTTTTCTGGGGTGCTCTGCCTTCTAGAACTTTACCTAGATCTGCCATGGCAGAGGGGTTTTGTCCATTAGTTCTTCCCCAATTCACGTGGACAAAAATGGAGGGAACTGAGAATAAGAAATCAGTCCTCAAAACCTCCACCTCAGTGTTAATTATTTGTTATAGTAAATTCTGGAATCTATTGATGCCTCGATAATTGATTATGTGTACACAGCCTTCAGTGCTAAAAAGCAATGGATTCAGTTTATCTTACCCTAGGATACCCCAAGAGCAGAGACTTTAAGAGGCTTGTGCACAGGTATTTCATAATATGATACCGGGCTCCAGGACAAGGGGAATAAAGGGGATATGAAACAGAAGAAGGGAAAAGCCCATCAAGAATACATTTCTGCATTGCTACTCTTACAGGCCACTGGTGTGTACTCTTACCTGGGTCTCCTAGAGAACATTACAAAATGCATCTCTGAACCATCCACATAGGAGACAAAAAGAATAAGCATTATCGCAGGCTTCTGTCTCCCCTTGTTCAAGATGTCCTCAGGACATCAGTACCTCATACTTTCAAGTTGCATCTGGGTAAATGATAGGGTTTTTTGTTTGTTTGTTTGTTTGTTTTCCATCATTTCCTATGAGGTAGCTTCAAAGAATCCCTAGGACAGGAAGCAAGAAGTTTGACTACATAAGCCTACAGTGATGTCCTCTCAGGTTGTACATGTTAGAATCTGGTTGAAGCCTCTACATAAGTAATCACCACTGCAATGGCTGGCGTTGGGGATAAGAAAATTTGAAGTAATACGCAAGAGGGGCCCAACACAATTTTTCAATGACTCAATTTCTTTCTTATCGTTAAGTAAAAATCCATTTATATCAAAGACACGAATTGCAAAAAGATGGTAATTTGCTAGCATTCATGTCATAGTAATTGCACAATTTATATAAGAAGCTGTGGCAAATAATTAAACCCAATTGTGTGTAAAGGGAGATTATTACTATCATTGAACTCATATAATAATATCATTTAATGCCATACGAAAGAAAAGCCCACTAAAATATGAGGGCTGAGACATAACACGATGCTCTCTTCAAAGGTAATATTGCTTCTGTGTATTTTCTTTTTACTTTACAGAGATTATTTAGCTTATAATATTCTGCTTGAAATAAGAAAAGATAGTTAAGCCCATTTTCGTTCTCATAAAGCTTGTTTTTCTGCTATACATTATGAGGCTTTTTTTAAAGAGAGAGCAAGAAGAAAGAGGGAGAGTGTGCACACATATAAGAAAAAGAAATAGAGAAGAGAGACATAGAGAGAAAAAGAGACAGGAGAGAGATTGATTACAAGTTCTTGCTTTGAACTTTTTCTTGAAAAAAAAAGTGTTAAACATGAAATAGTGGTCTGAAACACTTTACAGTCCATTCAGTTTCTTTTGGAAAATAATAGTTGGATTGAAATGAACACTTTAGAAGATATTTCATTTCTTGGCATTTAAAATCAATATTTTTCTCGCTGTCATGAATATTTTTTGGAGAAGCCTTGGCAGCTATTTTTGTTCATTGTAATTGTGGGTGTACTGTAGGTGAAGATGGAACACCTTTCTCTCATTATTAAGAGCTTAGTAGCCCTGAGCTAAAGGCTGTGATTCTTCATGTCACCACTGTGGTGGCAAATAAGAATTCCCATTTAGTTTCTAGTAACCTCATTTGTCAAGAAGACTGTATTTCAAGCTTATATAGATTTAAGGCAAATAAAAACCAGACAGCTAAATGCCTCTTTGGTCATAAATTTCATTCGTCCATTAGAGAAAGTTAAACTAATAGGATATTAATTTTGCAGACATACTAACCTATTCAAATTTTATTTTAAAAAGATGTGAAAAGTTAATTTAATTTTTAAATTGGGTCTCCATTAGTGATAGCTTCAATGTGCTGCTAATGTGAACGAGCACTTATATGAACCACATCCCAAGCTAGGGAGATTTCAAATTCCCTAAACTTTACTGAGAGCACGAAAGTGAAAATAACGTTAGCAGAATGTTCTGCATGGCAGTTTAAAAAGGTATTTTTAAGTAAAAGCTTTGAAATTGTTCTCAAGTCTTTCTTTATGCTTTCAATTTTAGCCTGAGTTGATCAAGAATAAAAAAAAAGGTCATGCTTTGAGAAACTTTAAATCTGTCTCAATCTTGAAATGACAAGCCTTTCAAGCCAAATGACTAAACCCCTCAGAGGGGGAGAAGTGCACACAGGGTCCCTGTGTGCCTCAAATAAATTTCAGGCTTCTTACTAATGCAGCCATGTGTTACTCGTGTAGCTTTATAAACCCTTTTTGAATTCAGATCATTTTCATTTATTTCCCATTATCTTCTCTACCACCTAAAAATGCTGGACATTAGCTTCACATTAGTATCTAATGCAATTAAAAATTCAGCAAAACCTTGAACTTACTAATGATGCAACAAACCAAGTTAACATATGTTGTCATTACAACTCTCACCAAAACCCCATTGACCTCCTGTCATTGCAAGTGGATGCTACTATTCTGAAAATGATTAAAATGCATAGGCAAGCCCTCATAAACATCATTTCTTTATGCCATGTCAACATATAGAGATTTTGTATTTTCTAACAACCTATCACACTTATATTATCTAACTTTCCATCAATATCAAACCAATTTTTCTAAGATACTGATCAATAGTTTTTAAATTTTTTCATCAACCAATTGATGAAAATTCCCAAATAAAATCTTATATTATTTTTTCTAACTACTATTATTGCTTTTCCATAGAATCAAAAGTCTAGAACCAACATTGCAGGTTAGACTTTATAACTTTAAGTCTATTGTGTCTTGCAAAATACACTTAATCTAGCTGTGAATGAGCATCAGTGCAACATTTTCCATCATGGAAAGAATACCTATGGTTGACTCTCGAACTTCAGTATACATAAAATCACCTAGACCTTGCTTTCGGAGCAAGGCCCAGGAACCACCATTTTTACCAGCCAACTGGGAATTCAACAGCATTTGGTAAACTTAGGATTTTAATTGTGTTTAAATTCCACTCTACCTTTTTTGAGTAAATAATCCTATTATCCCTTTGATTCAGAAGTAATACAAATGAACCTCAGGAAAATATTGCAAGTAGCTAGAATTTTGAATTTGATCTGGTTTCCATAAACTAATACCTCATTCACAGACATCTTTTGGGGGGAGGGAGTATTAAAGATAGACTATTCCTATAATTTTAATTTTTTATCTTTAACAAGCAATTATTATATTCCAAAAGTTAAGTGTAATGAGAAAGCTAATACAAATTTTGACCATATTGATAAAAATACAGTGTCCAGAATAAGGGAAATAATAATTCCTTTCTTACTGTAAACATCAAATTTCACCGATATATTGCTTTTGGTTCTGCACATCATGCTTTAAGAACATGGACACTTTATGCACATCCAGAGGAAAGCACTAGTGAAGCTGAAGCCACTAGTTAGCAAAGACATCATCAATAATACTGGCCCTTGGATTAGCAAGCCTAATTCTTTCCTCAAAGTGGTTTTGCTATTGATAATGTGGATGAAAGATGCATATTATTAACAATTCATGTCAATTTGGGAGTTTGGTGTTTTAACTATTCTTTCTATATAGTTACTAAGCTCTTACAATCATTACTTTGAATTTGGTTCTCTAAATGTTGGTGGTCTGGTGTAAAGTCTAGTTACTTCTTTAAAAATGAAAATGTCTGAAAAAAAATTGGGGATTTTGGGGGAAGGGAACAGAAAAATAGACTTGATGGGATTAATTTATTCAACATTTTATCAGAGTTCTAAATTACAAACAATGGGATCTTCTCTGGCTACTTAAGCAGAAAAAGAGTCTGTAAAAGAACGTTAGCTCACAGAATCTTACAAGAGCCAGAAAGCACGGTTGGGTGTTGCCAGGTGGCAAAAACCCTGATTTAGGATTCTTTAGTGTGTTTTGCTCTCCCCACTGTTGGCAACAACCCCACAGACCACTCAAACACAAAAGACACTTGGGATCCTATGACCCAGTTCGGGACAGCTGCACTGTGACACTCACCCAATCACAAACTTCCCCATCATTCACTGCTCAACAGAAGTGTCACATGGATCAGGAGGCTGAAGCAGGAGGATGGCTTGAGCTTAGGAGTTTGAGGCTGAGGTTGCAGTGAGCTGCCATCATAACAACACTACACTCTATCTCCAGCAGGAGAGTGAGACTATCTCAAAAAAAAAAAAAAAAAATGTTGCATGGATACGCCCGATTGGTGAAGTCTGGGTCACATGTCTGTCTGCCCAGCTGCAAAGAAGATTGGTGAAGCAGCTGTCTGATATTTACTTGGGCAAGTGGGACTAAGAGGGCTGAGACCAGATGGAGGAGTTTCTAGATTGGGTGCAGGTGTTAAAGTAAACAACCCTCAGGAGAAGCTAACTAGAGGGACTGATAACTACCGGCAAGAACTGGCTCCAGCTGGCTTGTCAGCTATCTCTGTTGCCCTATATGAACTTTGGCTAATCACAATATCACTTACACTGAGGTTTTAAAATTCCTCCACCCTTGAAATAGCCATAACAGTTCCAAGACAAATCATATGAAGTATAGAAAGGGGAGGGAACACAATTCTAGAAATTACTACCTAAATTCTTAGTAAAATCCAACCCCTTAGCCTTTAATATTCCTCCCATCAATAAGTAAGACTTCACAAAACCAAAAACCACTTCCTACCAGTGCACCCACTCTCCCTTCTGAGAATGTACTTTTGCTTTCAACAAAAAAAAAAAGCTGTCACTTGCTTGACTTACACAGTGTATCCTGAAATTCTTTTCTTGACAATCACATCACCAAGAACTTGGAAAAATCTCCACCCAGAGGCTACAAACAGGACCATAATGCAGAAATTTCCTTAACTTTTGAAAGAAGATCGAAAGGTGGTGGACAGGCTGAAAACATGAGGAAAAGCCACTATGAAATTATATTTATTGAGTAGTATGTGCCAGGCTTTTTGCTTAGCTCTGGTGTATAGAGATAAATGTTTTTACATATAGTAGTTCTTAGAAATAGAGCTACCATTTAAAAATTGCAAGGAAACAATCTCACCTCAATACCAGTGAATAAATTTCTAATGTGTTATTTGTATTAAAAGCAACTTCACATCATAAAAATCACATTAAAAATTGTTTTAATTTGAATGCAAAACAGGATGTGGATTAGAAAATTTTAAATTAATAACAACAAAGTTAGTTTTCTTCAGAAATTTCAATAATTAAGATGCATAACAGTAAGTTAATTTTATCATTGAAAGCTAAATATTATACTTTATCAAAACAGTAAAAAGAAAAAAAATCCTTAATAGTGAAAAAACAGCAAATACTGAACTGTCCATAAAATCAAACTGAGAATCAATAAGCTTCTGATCATCAAAATAAATTTAAATTGCAGCACAGTTTACAAGCCTTTAAGTTAAAAAAGGACTACAAGGCTTGCTAAGCAGACTCAGAGAAAAAGCAGATGTTGATTCCTATTCTATTCACACAGACACTTTTTGCCTATGCACAAAATAACTCAATTTCAGTTGCAGTTTGTAACTATATATATATACACACACACACACACACACACACACACACATAAAATTGTCTTCTTTGGTGTCATATGTATATTCTAACAGTGTTGTGTTGCAAATCGCGATCTCTCATGATCTGATCAAGGAATATGAGTGATGAATGACTGGGCCTCAAGGTTAATAATAATAATAGCTAATAATTGTTTAGAGCTTATTATGTTCCAGTTTATGTTCTAAGCCTCTTATATGTATTCACTCATTAAGTTCTTGCAAAAAAATCTCTGAGATGAGTTTTACCATTATTATCCCAATTTTAAAGATAGAGATTGGTTAAATAATCTCTCTCTTAGGGCTAGCAATTGGCAGATCCAGGATCTGAACAAAATAAGTTGAACTCCCAAATCTATTCTTGCTTTCACCACTATGCTCTATTGTTTCTAACCAAGTAACTAACTTATTAACTAACTTGATCATCCTCAAAGGTAAACAAGATGCTTTACTATGTCTGGAAAGAGTTGTAGGTGAGCCTGACATTGATACCCTCAGGACCAGCAGCTTGCACCTAAAAGTACACACATTCTGAAGAAAAGGACAGCAAGCCTGGTATCAAATCATAAGGGAGTATATTCTAAACAGAGAAATCATTCTACACTCGTAACCATCGTAAAGTTGTCAAACATGCATTGACATTATCTTTGAATTATCATGACACTGAAGAACAAGTTCCTGTGGACAGTTACAAGTGCTATAAGTTGTTGTGAAATAAATCCCCTTTACTTCTCCAAAATTTTAGTAAACTCTGATACACAGAAGCTTGGGTGAGTAGTGATTCCTTACGGATGTCAAGAGAAGGGGTGAATTTCAGTGCACAGAACAGAAATCACCCATACAAAATAAACTTTGAAAACGAGCCCAATTCAGCAAAGATAGCTTCCATCCAGAGGCAAAGCTGGAAAGTTAGCAACTGCACCCTGCACCCCTGTCTCACACATTCTGCTCCAAGTCCCTAGAGAGTTTGGGAGGGATGCAAAAACTGCTCTTCTAAAATATAGTTGTCAAAGGACAGAGTGCTTTAATTGACTTCCAAGTTACACCTTTAATTAAATTTATTCTTAAATGAAATGAGGGGCCCCAAGAGGTATGGTGCTTCTAGTTTCTGAAAGAAAATTCAACAGATACTCAATGTGCTAAGAACTTTATCCATCTTGTTTCTAAGATTCTAAAATTCTATGAATAATAGAAAAAAAAATTTGTGTTCTTTGGTGCCATTTAAAACCCAACATGAAAATTGTTTGATACCTATGGGGAGGATTCAAATTCTAAGAGGAATTGATCATGCCATTTCATTCAGGAAAATTACATACATTATAAAGCATTTGTTTAAGAGTTATCAGAGGCTTCGAAAAAGATCTTCCTCATTAACAATCATTGTGAACTTTAGTTTCTAGTAACAACATAGTAAAGCAGCATAAACATAACTCTTTGCATTATCTCTCTTAATTAAAAAAAAGACAAAAGCTATAATTATTTCAACTCTGGTTTACTGTAAAAACAATGAACAATTCTCATAGAAAAAGACTTTGTGTGCTAGAAATAACTTATTTAAATTTAGAAACAAAGCTGTAAGTGTGAGGGAGAATCAATGTTCCTAAAAACATAAGCATTTGAATACTAACTAGCAAGTCAAGAAAATAAAGAAGGAAAAGTAAGAAAACGCAGTACCCCAAACTATGAGATCATTTAGGGTTTTTCTATGATTATGTATGGTCATAAGTCATTTCAGAACCTTCTTTTTATTGAGATAAAACTGAAAATGTAAATGGGAGAATATAAAATATTTAGTAGATTTAAAAATATATACCTGTCTTTTGTTTCTACCAATGTGGTAGATATCTTGAAAAATTTCCCAGTGTAAAATATCTAGACACGAAGGAGACAAAAATGTCGTATATCTGTTTAGGCATATATTTGAGATTAAACAAAATGAGAAAAGTCCCTAGAAGCTAAAAGCCAAGAAAGATGAAAACCAAAATAGCAGGATTATGTTGAAGTTTAGGGATGATGAAGCCAGAGGGTTAGGAAAAAATTTGGGAGTGGGAATGGACACACACATCACGTGAAAGTAGGACTCTCTAAAGGCTATACCATATGCAAAAGAGTGAACCTTGAAAAATAGTCTAATTAGAAGCCCAGGGAACCACAAATACTTACCTATATGTTGGATTGGGGTATAGGCTGAATTAGGGATCTCTTCATAATTACCATCTTACCAAACTATGGTTTCGGGTTTAAATATATACTACACAGAAGATCAGGGAAACTCTAGTCAAAAAATTGTTTTAAAGTTGACCTGGATTTTTAGTGCTCCAGGCCCTACGTAAAAGCAAATATGCATTCTCTCTGAATATACTTTCAACTAAAGGTTGCTGCGTTGCCACAGAAAGTACCCAACAAAATTGCAAAATACACAATGAAACAAGCCAACGTAAATGAATCAGAGGAAGCAACATACAGCTGAAAGAAACCTCTCTCAAATAAAAGGTTGGATACAGAAAACAAACTATATATTAATGTATGCAAAATAATAACATATAAATGTGTTCTCTGTTTAAAGTGTGCAAAGAAATTACCGTAAGTATTGTGTAGAAAGTAAAAAACAAAGACCTATCAAAATAAGAGAGCCAAATATAACATCTCACAATAAAAAAATCATACAAATTAAAAACTCAATGTATATTAAAATAGCAGATTACATATACACTCAAAGATACAATTTAAAAAATCACTCAGCATAAAAAAGAGGTAAAAAATATAAAAGAAATTTTAAACAGAGAAATTGGAAAATATGTGGGTAAATCTAAAATATAACAATATTATAACATCTAACTTTAGAAATTAAAAAATAGATATTACTAAAACACTAAAAAATAACAAATACAACAATAGGAGGTGATAGTGTTGGATCATTCTGTATCTTTGGCTTTTTTGAGAAAGGTAATAGAAATTTTAAATTTAAACTGTGTTAAAAGTATATGTATTGAAATTTTAAAGAAAGTTCAATAAAAGATAAAGCAAGTGTCATAGCTGAGGGAGTATAATAGAATAACAATAATAAACAGCAATCCAAAAGAAGAACTTAAAAACTGAGCTTAGAAAATGCAAAATAAATAGCCGCATAATAGTACGGTTCTAAAAATACAAATATACCAGTAATAACAAGAAATGTAAATGGACTATACTTTCCAGTTAAAATGAAGATTGGAAAATTCTTGCTATGTGCTGTTTATAAGAGACATACATGAAATGTGAAATCTAAAGTTTGAAGTTGAAGTATAACCCAACAAGGTTAGTATATATACAAAAAATTACAGTCTCTCATGGGTAGAGATACAAAATCAGTTCCAAAAGGATTATAGATCTAATTGTGACAGATAAAAATATTAAAGTTTCTAGATTTTTACATAGAAAAATGTAATCATGACCTCGGCAAAGGAAAATATTTTTAAAGAAGACTCAAAAAAGCGAGAACAATAAAAGAAATGGCATATAAATTGAATGTCATTACAGATAAGAACCTGTTTATCAAAGAAGGTCATCAACATAGAGAAAAAAAACAACCTTCAAATTAGAAGACATTTGTGAACCACATATCCAACAAAAGACTCTTACAATCAAAGAAAAAGAGAGATAATTCAAATACTGATGGCAAAAGACCTGGAAAAGCATGTCCCACAGAGAATGACCCAACTTCCGGCAGACATAAGTGCATAATATCATTAGTCATGGGGAAACAGCAATTTAAATCACATTGCTTTATCTATGGGATACTTACTAGAATGGCTTAAAAATTTCAAAACTGAAAAGTATTAGGAAGATGTAGAGCAACTGCAACTATCATATATTTCTTATGCAAGAGTAAATTACTATAAACGTTTAGGAATATTTTCAGTATCTCCTGACCTTACATACACTCTGTTACCTAGCAGTTCCGTTTTTACGTAGAAACCCAAGAGCAGTGCATTCATATGTACACCAAAAGTATGGATTGAGTATGTTCACAGAAGCATTGTTCATAATACCACAAAACCCAAATGTCTATGGAAAATAGAACTGATAAATAAATTGTGGTCTTTTCATACAATGAATACCGTAAAGTACCGAAAAAGAATAG
>NW_012149953.1:873687-875140 GCF_000956105.1 Propithecus coquereli
TGCAAGATCACTTTTATTAAACCAAATTAAATATTGAACTAAATTTAATAATTAAACTAGATTTCATATTAGATCAATTTAACACACAGTGTAAAAAGTTCAGTTTTTGCAAGAATGAAAGGGTAACCGAAATAAATATTGGATAGGTTAAAAAAGAAACAACTGTGAATTTAGTTAATAAAAAATCCAACATTTGAAATTTTAAGGTAATATTTATATGTCATATGTATGTGTATGTGTGTATGCATGCATGTGTGTGTTTGTGTATCACTGTGCTGATGCATGGAAAGATTAAAACTTGTGTTACTTAAGTAGACGTCTATTCTAGAAATATCTAGATATTCCTGACGGCCCAGAATTGCCAGGCACCACCATACCATATATTTTCCCCCATAAAATGCAGTTAGATAGAACTGAAAAACCTAAATTACCTTTTACAATCCCCAATGAGAACCACCATACTCATAATAAAAGATGAGTTGAGACAGTCAATCTATATAATCATCAAAAAAAAAAAAAAAATTATCGAGCACCTAATGGTTCCAGGATGAGGAAATAGAAATGAATAAAACAGAAAATGTCCTTGACTTTACGGAGTTTTATTCTGCTGGGGCAAGGGGACAAACAAATAAGCACCTAATGTTTCATTTGATGACAAGAGATAAAAAGAAAAATAAAAGAGAGTAAGGAAGACAGAGATTAGTAAGGAAAGAAAAGATATTTTATTTGGACTGGTAAGGAAAGGCCTTTCTAAGAAGGTGATATTTGGGCATAATGAAATGAGGGAGTAAGTCTTTCAGACCTAGAAGAGTTATTAATGCTCAGGATTGAAGGTAGGTTCTGTGGTTTGAATGTGTCCCCCAAAATTCCCTGTGTTAAACACATAATCACCAATACAACGGCACTGGGAAGTGAGAACTAATAAGAAGCGATTGGGTCACAAGGGCGGAGCCGTCATGGGTGGATTAATAGTGTTATTACAGGGAGAAGTTAGTTGTCTCAAGAGTGGGTTCCTATAAAGGAAACTCAGCCCTGGGTGATTCTCTCACATTCCATCCTCCCACCCTTCTGCCACAGGATGACCTGCATCAAATGCTGGGGTTGTGCCCTTGGACTTCCCAGCTTCCAGAACCATGAGGCAAATAAACTTTTATTCCGCATAAATTACCCAGTCTGTGGTATTCTGTTATCGCAGCAGAAAATGGACAAAGATAGCAAATAAGGGATCTACACAGCAGCCTCGTATCGTTTACCATGGACCCTCAGAGTCGATTACAAACTGTCCCAAAGGGAAAGATTAAATCTGAATATTCAGTAAATTTTAAAGATCATAGACATCCTAAAAAAGGTCCCCAAATCCTAAGCCCTTATGCAAACACGAATTTAGAAATAAGTTTTTACACACATGCCAATGAAATTGAAAGTATAATTATTTATACATAAAATTTAAATC
>NW_012149953.1:875190-877035 GCF_000956105.1 Propithecus coquereli
TTTCATGGTATTACTACAAGTGGGTACAAAACCAAATTAACCATTCAAATATAAAGATAATTCTTGTTATCCATTATTGAAGAAACACCTGTGTAATTGCTTACACACTGGGCAGGCCCTAGTAATATGGCACATCCTTTGAATTGTTCATTCCAGGACTAGGGTCAAGTTTTAGATGATCCTTTTATGAGCAACAATATGCAGTTGTCAAAGTTACTCAGGAATAATAGGATGGGATGTGGCTTTAAAACAGAGCAGAGCTAAGTGGTCTTCATGGAGATTTAATCCTAAATTTGACCTCATTAGCCTAATGCTCTCACTAAACTCACTTTAGTGAATACATACATCCTGCATGAACTTTTTATTGTGTGATGTTTATTAATATAAATATCAAAGATATCTACTATCAAATAACTATTCTGGTTTGTGTTTCCTAAAAGTTATTTAATCCATCTGCATTCCCTTTGAGGAATACTTTTAGGTCTTCTTTCTTTCTTTCTAATTATATGCCATGTTAGAATTTACTTCCTTAGTGCCTATCCTTATCCTTGAAATAATACCTAATAGAGCTGTCCTTTATTTTGTAAGCATAACAAAGCCTATATGTTGTGTAATCCCAGAGGCTTTCTGATGAGTGCTGCATAAGTTGAGGTCCATTTAACAAATATGATCTCATGCACTGTCAGCATATGTGTACTCACTATAATTAAAATGCAATAACAAGAAATGCATGGCAAATGAGTTTTAAACCTCTACCAATATATGAAATAACTTTTCCCTTCCAGGGTCAATTGAACCACATTTCTCACTTATTTTGCCCTTTGCCGCCACATAGTCTATAATACTGAGGGGAAAATTCCCTTTCTCATTACAGAGTAACACTATAATAAATTAATTTCATTGCTCACACTAAGTACTTTTAAATGTTACTATTTCTATGGCAATCCCCCTTCCATTTAATATACTGGAGACTATCTGCAGCCTTTTTATTCAAACTACATTCTTAATGTTATCAATTGCAAGCAAATTGTGGCTACACCAATCATAGCAAGGCAATTCTTGAATTAATATTCTTAAACAACAAGGATAATTTCAGAAATGCTACAGCATTTTCTCTAAGCACAGGAAAAATCAATTTCCTGTGTCTCATGATCAGAAAACCTGAAGATAAAAAGTGGAAAAGAATCAGAATCCAAATATTTGGCCTCAAAAAAAAGCTGGAACTTGTATATTTTTCTTTGATTAAGATTGACATTTTTCCAGCTAAAGCAGATTTTCTATCCTCCTATTCTATTTCCATGGCAGTTACAAATAGGCCTTCCACAAATATCTATTGTGGCTAAAGCATTCCACTGTGTAGAGAAACTTCAAGACTGAATTTATTTAGATAACACTCTTCTTTCTAATAGTGCAAAGCACTTTAACTTCATAAGTAGAATTTTCTATAATTTGTTTCATTCAAATTATTGACATCATATGGACACATCTTTGGTTTGAATGAACAGAAGAAATCATTTGCCATTTGCATCCTAAGAGTAGTAACAGAATAGTTACAATTTTTTGTTATTGTTATTGAACATTACATGTTATTTACTTACCTCAAAAAGAAACATTTTATGTTGTAGCTTTTAACCTTCAGTTTTGCAGTATATGTCATACAATTTTTAAAAGAAAGAAAGAAAGCGGGAAAAGAAGGAAGTGAATAAATTCAACATAATTGAGATCAACATATTAAGTAAATATTACCAATAAATAGTTTTTAAAGAATGGTTTTAAGGAAAGGAATAAAGACTATTATATTTCTTTATTTTTTCCATGTCAGTTAGCTGTTCTTTATCAACTACT
>NW_012149953.1:878495-880086 GCF_000956105.1 Propithecus coquereli
CCCAGAACTGTGAGGAAAAAAAAAGTGTTTAAGCCACACAATCTATGACATTTTGTTATAGTACCCCAAGCAGACTAAGACAGAGGTCAAGAAAACTGAAAATTAAAAAATGTTTGCAAATTGCAATATTATTTGATTTAATGATATGTATGTGCACATAACTATCTACCTACCAGGTCTAGCCTATGATAAGTGAAATGTGGTAATTTTGGGAAACTATAAGGATAGCACTCATGAACGTATGGTATAGAGATATGAATGGTGCAGCAAGTAGCCTTTTAAAGCTTAAACTTAAGGTATGTTGGGGGGACATAGTCATATGAGTGTTAGAGGATTTTTCCTGGCCTACATTATTTAGACAACTTTATTATTTGTATTGTTATTTAACAGATCGCCACAAACTTAGCAGCTTAAAAGAGCACACATTTATTATCTCACAGTTCCTGTGGGTGAGGAGTCCAGGCAGAGCATAACTGGGTCTTCTGCTCAGAGTTTTGCAAGGCTGCAATCAAGACATCAGCTTAGCTGCTTTCGAATCTGGAGACAAAACTAGAAAAGAATTTGCTTCCATGCTCACTCAGGTTGTTGAGAGAATTCATTTCCTTGCGGCTAAAGGATTAGGGGTACTAACTTCTTGCTGGCCGTGAGCTGAAATTTCTCTCAGGTCCCAGAGGCCATTCACACTCCTAGAAACCATCTTAATTCCGGAAGGCTGCCATTGTTCCTTTCCACATGGGCTTTCCCACCATAGCTGATTGCTTAATCAAGTGAGCAAGAAAGACAGTCCCTACCAGCAATAGAGAGTCATTTATACATACATACATATACATATATAGATATACATATAAAGATGTATAATAATGCAACCACGGGAGTGACTATCCCATCACCTTTGCCACATCATGTTTGTTAGAAGCAAGTTGCATGTCCTGCCAACACTCAAGAGGAGGACATTTTACAGAGGCATGAACACAGGAGGTAAGGATTATGGAGGGCTGCTCTAAAGTGAGTCTGGCACAGCAGTCTGATGTAGATCTCTCCAATTACACATACTTAAATTCTCCTAACTTCAGGCACTGAAAAGAAAAAAGAAATCATTGTGATTTTAAATTTGAATATAAAGGAAAATTATAACCAATTACCCAACACCTGATCTCCAAACTTGATCCCAAAGTAGAAAATTACTAGGATCTGGCTATAGCATTTATGGGTGTGGATAGCTTTTAATGAATATACTGATAAAGATTCCTTCTGGGTCATGGGCATGTTGCTGCTGGTCCCTAGTGTCATTTGGTTAGTTTGTTATCTGAGCATATGACAGTCCAATGCTCTGACTGGAGCTAAGCCTCCTTATACTTTCTCATCTCTTCCTCCTTCAGCACCATCAAAATGGGGATCATCGATGACTGTCTTTTTGAAAGAAGAGGAGGAAGAGGAGAAAGAGGAATGGAGAAGGAAAAGGGGAGAAGAAGAAAAGGAGGAGGAGAAGGAGGAGGAATATTTCATTCAGCACAAGTTGACTTAAGTAACAGACCGAAACCTGTTTTACCTTTCACTTTAATCACAATCAGATAATTACAAAAAAAAAAAA
>NW_012149953.1:884001-885740 GCF_000956105.1 Propithecus coquereli
ATTCTAAGTCATTGATGGGAAAACTGAACCAAGTGAAAATGTATATGTAGGTTACAGTTGGTCTTTATCATTATTTTTTCAATTTTTACTCCTCAATTTAAAGGGAAATTTGGATCAGAGCCATAACTTCCCTTGAAACTGGGAAACGACTTTTGGAACACCAAATGAGTAGAGGTAGAATACCAATTCAATAATTAGGCATTCTTAAAATCATTTGCCAAGCTGACTTTTTAAAAGGAGACTTTTTAAATTTTCTATCTGTATATACACACTGCTGATTATGTAAGGTTTTGACATCCTTTTTCATTACCCAAGATATCGGCAATTCCCAAGACAATATCCTCTGAAGACTTCATTGTATTATCAAATCCCAGCAAGTATTTTACAAAAGATCAAAGTCATAGTTATGCTATTGGCATGAAAATAGTGGAAAGGAAGGACATCAGATATTTCTAACCTAAACAGCAAAATTCTTTTTCCTTCAGTGTGGTATGCCTGTCAATTCTTGATGACCTCCCTTAAATAGGTTTATACACTCAAACCCTTTGCCATATGACTTTATAGTTCTCTGACCAAAAGGCAAAATATATTTATTCCCACGACGTTGAGACTGATGTGACATACTTGGTCAAAGGAATGTGAGAGAAGTGAGAAGGTGCTAGTTCCAGACAAAAGCCACAGAAGGTATCAGGCATTTCTGCTCATCTTCATTCACTCAAGTGATTCAGTGTGCTAAGAACAAGTCTCGGGTAGCTGCTGGCCCGTGGAGAACAAAAATGCATGGGGAGTAGACGTAGCCAACTTCAGCATGGACACAAGCTGAGCAACGTCCCAAAGCAGAGCAGCATCTGCAGACCTTCAGGCCCAGGACTAAGAAAAAGGAGTGCCTACTACTATAAATCACTGAGTTTGGGTTTTATTTTGTTAAACAGCATTATTGCAGGAACAGCTGACTAATACAGATATTGTGTCCACATAAAGAGGACAAAAAGGAAAATAAATCCTTTTTACAAACAATAGCTAACTTAATGATACAACAGTATAAGGGTAGCCAGTCATTTTAGTAATGAAAACTATGGCATATTACTTTAAGCATCAGTGAAAGATTTCTGTGAATAAACTCAAACAAAAGGGACTAAAACAGGTTTGACTACAATTCTCATTGGCATTTAAAACAAAGCCTTGGGTTATAGACTCATCTATGAACAACCACGTGAGGCTAATTGGATTTCATTCTCCAGCATCAATAATTATAATTTATAAGGTCCTTGGAAAACATAAATTAAGACAGACAGGTTGCCTGGAAGAATCTTTGAAAATTTTGTTTGCTTAGTAGTACAATTAATGCCTAGGAATCAAGCAATGCCTCATCTCAACCTGACTCAAAAATTGTCTAACTTCCAAAATGATGATAAATTTTAATATCTCTTCCCATCATTTGATCCTCTCTGCCACACAAAACCTTGGTATGAATGAGAGAGGTAAACAGACGGAAGATTAAGAGAACACAAATGTTTACCTCTTCTTTGAGCAAGTCCGTGATTCTACCTTTACTGTGAGAGGAGAAGAGAGGAGAAGAGAAGAGAAGAGAAGAGAAGAGAAGAGAAGAGAAGAGAAGAGAAGAGAAGAGAAGAGAAGAGAAGAGAAGAGAAGAGAAGATGTCAGAATTGGCCATGTTGGCACGCAAAGAAGGATGGCGTGATCATGTGATTTGCACCGCCATAGTTAGTTGGGTAAGT
>NW_012149953.1:896612-897921 GCF_000956105.1 Propithecus coquereli
TTAACAGAAATACTAAAATTTAGGCATGATTATCAAATCTTCATATGCAATCTTCAAATGCAATCATTTACATTCCCACTTCAAAGTTTATTGACTAGGCAACTATCTGTGGATCCAAATAAATGATTAAATTCACCCAATCCCTGAGGCAACATAGATCATTGCTAGAGTATGTGGTTCTCCTTTTGCTTAGGGTCTAAATGAAATAGACCAATGTTAAACACATTTTTCAAGGAAAAAGGGAAGAGACCTCTGAATGTTGCTCAGATTTAAGGGAAAACAAAATGAACATTTAAAGATCCAGTATACCTCTACAACTTGACTTGGCATCTTTGAAGGAATGAGAGAACCTGATTTGGAAAAGCCACATGAAGAGCAGGCTCATAACAGGTTTCTTTAATCCTCCCATGGATAGAAATGTTGGACCTGCAGCTCTCCTACATCTTTTAGAGATGCCCCATTTGGGTCATATAGGAAAGAGGTGCCATTTCCTATGCCTGAGAATGAAGTATTATAACAGAGTTCCATGTCAACACAGCTCATTAGACCGATTAAGGGTATGACTTGGGGCAGAGAGAAGGATGTCCTGTGTGTGGAGGCCCATGCCATGTTATCCCCACAGGGAGGCACTGATAGCAGCCTGGACCCAGCAACTTTGTAAGAAAACACGTGCTGAGAGCTATTGATATCCCAGAGCTATGGATGCCCCCTGGTGATTTTATCATCTGCTCCTTTCTATGATAGTGTTACTCTCTTCATTTAACATTTGGAAGAACCGATCAAACAATATGAACTGGAAAACTCCTGTGTGTCAGGCTCCTGGGAGGGTACAGGGTCACAGAATTCAAAGAGTCATAGTCTATGCCTACAGATTAATGGAAAATTAAAAATTTCATGGTCTTCAATACTTAAAAGCATATGGTGTACCTCTAAGCCACATCAATTTGTCCTTTCTGATATGTATATTATTTTTAACATGTAGAAAAATTTGTGGAGAGTGATATACCATTAGAGCTGAAAGAGATGTCTTTAAAGCTAACTTAGCTGTGGTTCAATTTTGTCTGATCCATGCTCAACTAATAATTATTAAGGGTCTCTTGAAGGTCTATTTATAAGTACTCTTGCTTCATTTAATTCTCCCCACAAATATATGATACAGATTGTTTTAATCTCTATTTAATAAACAAACAAAAGAAAAATCTGTTCAGGTGAGCAAAGGAAAGTATGTTGCCCAAGATCACAGAGTAAGATTTTTAGACTAGTAATTTTGATAGTCACATGTTAAACAATATTAAATATGCATACATAA
>NW_012149953.1:909156-913445 GCF_000956105.1 Propithecus coquereli
AGAGTGGTGATTGATTAAAAATTAAGGCAATGTTTAGGCATTAGCATTCATACTAACATGAATGGACCACAAGGACAGCACAAGGAATCCTAACTGAAGCCTTCTTAGGGCCAACCTTCAAAAACAATGGATTTTTAAACAACCTCTCAGCAGACAGAATTGGAGCAGTCAGTCTGACTGACTCAGCTGCCACTAGACAGAGTTTTGTGATAGGCAAAGCTCTCCTGATAGGTTCTGCAATACGTCTATACATCCAAGAAGCCAGTTGAGGTAAAGACAGCATTGTAGATAGTTCCTTGGGTTAAGAGATGTAGAAAAATCCCTGAGGGCCTGTTATTTATCTAGGAAACTCAGAGTTTTCATGAGGATTCTGTTCCATTTCAAAAGCTGCAGTATTTTCCTCAAACTCAAAATACTAAGCTTTTCCCAAATTCCAAATGCTTCAAGAGACATACTCATTTTAAAGTTTTGTGATGATATTGTATTTGATAGAAGCCAGATCTAACTTTTTCTGAATAATTTTCAAAAATGTCAATGTTTTCACATTATTAATCACAATTTACCACAGCTTTCTTTATTGATCTTCCCCATTTCTCTGCTTTATTTATAATTTTTGGAGTACATCAATGTACATCATTTGGGCCTTTTACATTTTATACATGTTTGACACATCTGATAACTACTGCTAACTACTTCATATTTTTTTTAGTCTTTTAGTTAAATAATTGCCAAGATGCAAGCTAGTGACGGAAGAATTTCCTCATGAAAAAAATTAAGATTCAAAAGAAATCACGCTAAGGAAGGGACATTGAAAGTGAAATATTATGCTGATTTTCAACACCACTAGCACACCCCTGACACAGAAAGGACTTGGCTAAGAATACAAGCACCTGAGATCCGAATTCAGCTTTCACTCTGCATAAGTCCTAAAGCTTACATAAGGTACTTCACCATTTGATATATCAATGTATTCATCAGAAAAGGAGTTTGGGTTGAGCAACCTCTCTATGTGAGGTTGCTACCAGGATGAAGGATCGATCATCAAACACAAGGAATAGTATTACTGTTGACAAGTGAGGTCAGTACTGATAAACTTGGATGGGACATTCGATCTTTTAAATCTGAGGATGAATATTTGATACAGAAATATTTTGGTCTCATAATAAAAAGCCTCATATGACAAATGACTGTTTCTTTCCAAAATTTTATTGCCATTATTTTCAGTGTTTAAGATACATATGAAAACTTTTCGTAGCAGTGAGAGAAGTCCATATCTGAAGCAGTGAGAAATGAGTTCAGGGCTAGGATAGTGAACTCCACAGTCTAAAATTTGTGATGGGAAAGTGTTTGTGATATGTCCGTCAGAATGGTGAGACATAGTTCACTGAAGGTGTCCAAGTCTAGGAACAGCAGAACCGTAGGTCCCAATGTTGACGAGGGTGCAGCTGTGACTATTGCAGAAAGGAAATGGGCTTGCTCTTAGCAGATAACGTTTTATTGGGTAGTGAAAGGGCATCCCAGGGAAAGAGCCAGTAAGTAAGCAAGAAATACAGAGCTCTATAGAGAATAACAACAGGTGATGTAGAATCGAGACCTTCAGTATAAGGGCAAAATTAAAATAGAAATAATATTTTTAAAACCAAGCATCTTAAAGAACTGTGTGATACAGAGAAGAGCAGAGGGTCTATAGAAAAGTTAGTCAGAGGGAAGCCAAACAAGAGGTGGCAATAGGAAAGCAGGGTGAGGTTAATTATCTAGCAGAATAGAAGGATCATCCTCTCACAGGAGAGGAAAGCAGGGCTGATCTGCTGTCTTAGATAATCATTCTTAGTGAAGCCTAAGATCCATGTTCTTCCATGTAGACACTTATTCTAGAAGTGAAATACTAAAAATTTTCCTAAGCCAAATCTCTCATGACGTTGTCTTCTATTTCCTCTTTCAGGTGCACACAATTTTAACGGAGTAAATGCACCCTGAGCCAAGGGAAATGAGGAAAAGGCGTCTATACATTGTGTAATCCTTGCTGATTGCAGAACAATCGGGCCAATTCTGTGTGTCACAGAATTGTAGTGATTCTGATAAGAGATTTTCATGGCCTCATAAGAACTTAATAGTGATCAAAGAGGTTTTCCTTCTCCTGTTAAAATGAAAAAAAGTAGGTGGCTGCTGGGACAGGAAAAATCTTTCACCTGAGTGTTAGAGAGGACCAGTTTCCCATTAGCAGGGTAGTCCTGCTGGACCAGTTCATTAATCATGAATGCTTTGTTCCTTCTCAGAATGTTTGGCAGCCCTGATGAGCTTGGCTTTGAGTGCCTCCCCAGAGGAGGGAAGACTAAGTGATGGGAACACAGCAGGCTAAGCCTATGTGTTCTAAGGAGAGTGTACAGTTGCTAATAAAGTGTTTGGATTTTTTTTTTCTTCTTTTCAGGTGCACAAAGCTCTGGGGACCCTGATGTGCTGCTTGAATATTTTGATATGCACTAAATCTATGCAGTTTTTGTGCATCTAAAAACAGGTCTTCAAGAGAATGTATTACTTGATATGTATTCAGAAAATGCAGAAGTAAAAGAAGGGCATTTTATCAAAAACAGTTAGAAGTAAGTGAATCTGCAATAACCTGTGTCCAAAAAGACAGAATCATAGAGTTAGAATCATTGAATGAGACCTCAAGAGTCCAACCTCCTATCTCATTCATAGACAACATCTCAGATGGCAGCCTCCCTTGAACATATATGATGAGAAAGAAGGCCCTTCCTCTCAAGATAGCTCTTTTATTTTTGACCATTTCTAATTATTCTGTCATCTAACCACTGGTCTCAATTTTGCTCTCTGGGTTCCATAACACAAGTCTAATTCCTAAGCCATGTTTTTCCCTCAAATGTTGAAAAACATCATGTCCTCTGTTAACTTTCATTAAGACTAAATAATCCCAATTCTTTTGGCGTTTCTTAAATATATGATTTTAAGTCTTAGGAACTTTGTGCTAGCATTTAGGATGGTAGGGTTGCAAGTGACTGAAATCCAATAAAAATTGGTTAGGCAAGGGAAAAATGTATTATACAGGTACTGTGATGTTTCACAAAATCCAACAATGTCGAATGACTATTCTTTGGACATTTTTTTAACAGTAAAGATTCTTGTTTAAATGTCATGAAAATAGCCTCAGTAATCTCTGACCAGTTCAAAGTAAAATTTATCTATTATCTCCTTTTTTATGACTAGCATATGTCTATTAATGCAGCAGTTCCCAACCAAGCCATTGCAGGAGTAGAGGGTATTTTACATGAAGAGTTACGTTCTCATTGCCTGTTTATACTACTGGTATTAGTGCATGATGGGGACTGTGAATACTAAGTCTCTTGCCTAGCAGAGACTGTTCTACACAGTGAAAAAGCATTCTGCCCAAAACAATAATATTAGGCCTATGGAGAAAGCCTGTTAACATACTCAAAGGTTTTAGAAGCTGCATAACAATGTTGGCATAAAATTCATTCACTGTAGACTCCTTAACTCCTTTTTACATGAAATTTTGCTAAGTCAAATCTCTTTATCTTACATACTTTGCAGTTGAATTTTTGACTCCAAGCACAGGTTTCATATTTATTTTAATTTAATTCGATCTTGTTATTGTTCATCATTTTCTCCAGTTTATTATTCATTATTCTTACTTTTTCAATCTTGAGTAAGTCATTGGAGGGGTCCTATAAAGTAGTGTCTAGATCATGGGCTCTAAATCAGACAGACTTCAGTTTAAGTACTGACTCTACCACTTCTAAGATGAGTGACCATGGGCAAATTGAGGATATAATGGTTAACTCATCATTTGGTTGGAAAAATAAAATGAGAGAACCCAGGATAAAATTGTTCAATGCACAATGGCAATTATACTGGTAGTCATTGTTATGATTATTCATATACTTTATGAAAATGCCTTATATAGACTCCCTTTGCTATTGCTATGAATGTTTTCATATACCTGTACCCTGTCCACTGGAGGCCTCCTTTTAGAGGCCTTGTTCTCTTAATCACCAGCCCTAGAAAAGATTCTTTACATAATCAGCAGTAGTTGTGTTGTCCGTTATTTTCAGCATTGTTGGTTAGAAATTTTCCATTGTGTATATTTCTTTAGCTTTAGTTCTACCTAAATTATGCCCTATCATTTCTAGTCTTAAATAATCCCCTTACTAGAGAAAAAAAAAAAAACCTTGTTTCGAATAATCCAGGATTCATACATTTCCAGTAGAAAGATAATTAGAAAAGCAGAGATGCAAGTATTTTTTTTAAAAAAA
>NW_012149953.1:915975-920791 GCF_000956105.1 Propithecus coquereli
GCACAGACTGAGCATTCTGTAATATGGCTATGGCCTGCTTGGAACTGCAACTGTGTTTTGATGACAAATTCAGAGAAATAGAAGGTGTGGTTATTGCAAACTTGACTTTTCTTTTCTAATAACCTTTGCTCTGCTTTAGGATTCCTGACTTCTATAGTAGTGGTAGGGTTTAATATTTTACAGTGTGAGATCATTTTTAAAATACTGTTATGCAGGCAATTAAGATTAAAGTCAACTTCCCCTTCACACTCCCTAGTAATATGCTTCTGAATCCAAAAGATAAGAACTTGAGAAATGGCTCACTGGGACAGGCCAATAAGCCTGGAGACCAGGATTGCGTCTCTGACAGTGACAGCAAAGGGGTTTTTTAAGGGATTGCATGGTTACCCTCCATGACATTACCCTGAAGAAACAGGAGATGTATATTAAGAACACCTGATGACCGTTAATAAACCGTTATGGATCTAACATCTAAGAATTTATCTAAATCCTTTGCGAACTGATGCATTTATTTGGTTTCTGATGCCTTTGTTGTTTTAGGCAGCCTTGGACTAGCAGTCAAACATCCTTTGTTTCAGTCCAAACTCTTTCACCTACTGGTTAAATAAACTTGGGGAAATCCTTTTGCTTCTCACAGCCTGTGTGTTTATCTGTAAGAAGCAACAAATAATTGTCTTGCCTATATAAACAAATTTCAAATAGTTATTCTAAAGAACAAGTCAGAAATTACTGTGAAAATGCAATGATCCAAATATAATAGTAACATTCTAATTGCCTTATGGAATTCTGAAGCTCGTCACCAGAAGCTAGCTTCTGACAACTTGGAAGAGATTATGGACACCAAAATTTGGAGTTCTCACTAAGCCGTCTTTCTTTCAGATCATTAAGAATGTTAAATAAGAGCAGACACAGTTATATTTTTGGAATCAACAGTTGTTAATTTATGTCACTCAGGGAAATACACTTTCATCCTTGCCTTTTTTTTTTAAAATTGAAAATAATTTGTTCAAAAATAATTATTAAATAATTACCATGTCCATTGGCTGCTGTTCTTATAACAAGTAATGTTTATGTGGTTTTATGTACCTATATATAGTACTGATTTTAAAAATAGAACTCAATGTGGTTTTTAAGATTCAAGAACTTTCTTTCCTCACATGTTTATTTGCCCCTCGAAAAAATTCAATATTTGAGTAAAGAATAACTGAGCCTTCCAGAAATCATGTGGTTTTTCTACAAAGAAGAATTAAGAGTTAAATGCTAAAAGGGTATCTGAAAAAGGAATAAGTCAGTTCGTGAGAAAGAAGAAACACAGAGGTAGAAGAAGTACTCCCTCAAACAGGAATATATGATTCAATCAATTTCCAAAAGATTCACGATGATTCAAGCCATTAAACAAATTTTCAGAGTTTCAAATATATTGAACCAGTCGTAGGATCTCTTGCCTTCTTCCAAGCAGTTCCCAATTTGTAATTTTCTGTCAGTTATCCACACTTTACCATTTTTGACATGTACTGACCTTTCCATATTAATAACTTCTTTACTGGATTTACAATTTTGCTAATACAGCTGTCAGGAGTGTGTTTTTGTAAGATGTGGGGATGAAAGAGGTCAGCAGTTTCGGTAACACCCTTTTTAGTAAGATCATGAATTTGTAAAGATGGTGAAGAACTATAGCTAACTCTCCTAGATAATTTAAACTGGGAAATGTGATAGGAGACAGTAGGACATTGCAGATTAATGTATCTTAAAGAGCTCAGAGAGCAGATTTAGGGAGAAGGGAAGATTAAAAATTCCTGGAAGATGAAGCTTCTTCTTTAAAGAGCAATGAATGAATAACCCCTAAAAATCCTCTTTTTCATTTTTACCCTTGCCAAGATCTTTACTCTTTTAAAAATCAAGTACAATATTTTGCCCCAAATGATCTACTCTGTGATTCCACTTTGCTAATGATCATCCCCTCTGCTTTCAGTGAAATATTCATGAGGTAAACTAGGCAAGATAACAGGGGAATTCCTCTGAAGCTTGCACAGTGCCTTCAATGTTTTAAGATCCACTCTATTAAGCTATCCTGTGTAATGGGTCAACATACCATATCTGAGACAATTAGTTTCAAAGCATGCTAACTGCCTTATCACATCTTGCAATCTTTAGCCAAGTAGCATTTAGCACCATAATCTTAGTTTCTTCATTGATTTTAAGACCGATTCACAAGAACAACCTTAACTGTTTTTAATTGTTCTGCCCAGTCTCTAAAATATCTGTAATTGTTTTATACTTGAATCAAATTTATTAACAGACATATGGTTATAATAGAGAAACCACTCCAGCTGGCAAAGCCCTAAGCTAAGCTCACAATAATTTGATCATTTGCAAATCATTGTTACTTGAATGTTTTCTTAGCACAGCTTAATTATGACTCAACTCAGTCCAAAGTACAATACACTTCCTGGGAAAAGAAGAAATTGGGAGCTCTCAACACAAGTAGGGCAAACTTTTTTATTCATGTAGATCTCTCCTGCACAACTGAACATCTGCTAATAAATGTGTTTCCAGTCTCCATGATAGCTTTTACCTTCATCATTCAAACCTGGCAATGAAATTACATCAACTGAGAATTCATGTTATTTACTCATTGCTAACCATTACCATACCATTAAAATTTTATCCTATCATACCCTCTGGAAAATTAGAAATGTTTATAAAACTAAATGCACAAATAAGACAGGGAGACATTTTGCCTCTTTTCCCCAGAAGCTCTTTGACAGGTGGTCACCTTGAAATTATGCTGCGATAGTACAGCCGATTTTTTAAAAAATGGTCTTGATACAGAAGGTAATCAAGAACTCTTGGGAGCCAGCTCTGCATTTTTGTAAGCAATCTTTTCTGCAGTTTAAATGTGTTCATACAAATCTTATATGACATATAAAGCAATTTTTCCCTTCAAACTATGTAGATCAGTCATAGCATTATAATTAAATGTCACAGAATGGCAAATAATTATCTTACTTAAATGGTTAATATAGGAAAAATCCATCAACTATCCGTCTTGAATACGTAAACGTGGTTCCTGAGGCTGTATTGATATAATTAAACTTAAAAGCAGATTTTATTTGTGTGGCCTCACCTGCCACGGACAAATCGAGTTTGAGAACGGGTATTTGACTAGAGGTCACAAACAGTCCACATGACTTCAGCTCTCCTTCAACCCACCCCTACTTAGATAAGTATTCAGGTATAAAAACCCTATACTCTCCAAAAAGAGGTCCATGTAAGGGAGCTAGGAAATTCACGATTATTATCAGTCTCCCTGCCACCTTTTTTCTTTCTCTTCCAACTGTTTTATGCTGCCTTGGCAGATTCTTGAAGTTTACCCTGCTAAACAAAAGAGGCCCTGTTCACCTCTTCCATGGCATAAGGACAACACCACTCATAGCTGATTTCTGTCGGTTAAAAAAAAAAAAAAACTGCACAGCTCCTATCTTTCGGAATGTTACTTAACTTTGCTGAGGCCCATTGAAACATCCAGTGATTATGATGCGATGTGATACCACGCTGTGAAATCCCTCTCTTCAGCATTCTTTCCTTCTTCGTTATACTGAAGACCGTTATCATCTGATTCTACTGCTCAGGGTGGCTGCATTGCTCACAAAAAAGCATACATTCCTAGGAAGAAATAAGGAGTTGGAGAGCAAGTGCCTGAAGTTCTTTGCATAAATAGCTCTCCTCTGACAGGGCCTACTGCCCTTCTGCAAACTCAATGCTCTGGTCCTGCCAGAAGCATCCACCTTAAATGCAGGGCAGAAATGTCAATTAGACAATTGGGCCATGTTGAAAGAGCTATGATACAAACTGTCCATATTATTCCATTTTTCTGACCTTGATTCTGCTCTATCAATTAGGACAAAGGATCAGCAAAATGAAGAGCAAAAGAATACAGATAAAAAATATTACCCAGAACAGAAGAAGGACATTTTTCCCCTTAGTCATTCTTGTTGAAGAGTTTGTTTCAATCCACAGGGGAAAAATCCTGAACCACATGCTTACAAACATTTACAACGTATGTGTTACAGACGTATTAAACAAGCAAGACTCCTGGGTATAGAGTAAAACAATGCTTTTTTTTTTTTTACTTTCCCCTCTCAACAGCTGTTTAAAATGTATTTAGTGGGGAAAGTTTCTTCCCTGTCCTTGATAAAAATTCCCATTATCCCATAAGTTTTTTCATCAATCTTAGGCAACAAACAGTCCTATGGTCTAATCACAATTCAATCCCAATTCAGTTATAAAAAATATCTAGTCTTGAAATTAATCAAAATTTTAAACTTGTTTTGAAGTTAGTTCCTTTTCTGTTCTTTACCGAAACTTTACCAAGTGGTGTGTCAGGGCAGAGGACTGTGGTCCTTCCTTCTTTGCCTGCCTTATGCTTCATCCCCTCTCCTTACTCTCCCAAGTGTGGTGTTTAATCACATCCCAGCAGGCATAACTGGGGAGGGAGCAAAGCTAAAGTCAGAAAAGTTCTTTATGGGTACTTTGTTAAGTTGACTTTATGTTTCACAGACATGGCATGTATTTAACATTGAGTACATGTTTGGCAAGTGATTTTACAGTTTTTTTGAAGATCTCTTACCTGAAGTTTCTTTGATATAATTAAGGCAGAGTCCTCCGTTTGATCTGTTAGAACTCCAGAATTTTCTCTTTTTGCTGAGGTTTATTTTTGTTTCTGTGGGCAGCCCTCCTACAGAAACTCCACACTGCTTCTCTCTGTCGGTCTTTCTCTCTCTCTCTCTCTCTCTCTCTCTCTCTCTCTCTCTCT
>NW_012149953.1:922492-924060 GCF_000956105.1 Propithecus coquereli
AGACAGTAGCTAGAAAGAAAAATGGGAATATCTATTAGGAGAAGGAAAAGAGAATGATATAAGGGAGAATTGCTGAAGCAATGTGCCTGAGTAGACAAGGAGAATGGGTTCTCCTATACAAGTGGAGCAATTGACCTTAGCTAGGAGTGCAGATGACTCATCCATAGTTGCTTAAACTGGGTTCCCTTGAAGACAGTCAGGGACAAGAATTTTGTGTAGGTAGTTTATTTGTTAATGAACCCTAGGAAGCAGAAGTGAGGAATTTAGAATAAATTAAGGGGAAGGTAAAAAATATCCAATAAAGGATATATCATTAAGCCAGCTACCAATTTGGGAAACTGGGGCTCAGCTCTTCTAGGGACTCTGAACATCCATGCAGAATGGACATCAGAATCGTCTCACTGAAGAACAAAGAAGCTGGAACATCCCATGCCCTGTTGGTGGAGGAATGTCCATCTGAGAATTAACTCCTCTAAATGCATTATATTGAAGGAAGTAGTTTTAAAGATTGGCTGAAATTTAAATTGAGGAAAGAAGGAAGGAAAGGATTTGGGGACAGTTAAGAAGTAGGAGGATTGGATAAAATTGTTATAAGGAATTAAAAATGTAGGACATAATTATGAGAGAATGGGAGACTTGAAATAAGGTTATAGACATGTTGTCATTACTAATCTTGAAAAGAACTAGTGTAGGACAGTGAAATCCAATGGCTAAAATAGAGTAGCAGACATGCTCATTGGAGAAGCAGAGATTAAACTAACAAGCCAGTGTATTGAAAGATCATCTACTTGAATATTAAATTCAAAAAAAATCAACATATGGATCATGTTGGAGAAACCAATAGTGAGTTAGGAACTAAATCTGAAATAAAAGAAAGGAATGGCCTAGGGTTTGGCGCAATAAGAAAGGATAGCATGCAATGACATACCATGGGGTTGAGAAATTGTTTGGAACCACAGAGTATGGTGTTAATAGAAAACAGTGGCATTTGTGTTGGTTTTATTATTGTTTTTAAATTTTCTACAGACAATGAACACCCTAAATACTTGGACATGGAAAGTACTGCACCCCCTCTCACCTTGATACAACTCAGAAAGTGTATAGTATATACTTATGAGATGAGATTTTTCCTTAAATTTTACTATGAGTAGAGAGCATTTTCTAGAAGCAACAGTCAGGACTGAGAAATATACACAAATCATCTCTCAGCACAGCGGTATGAGAAGTATAGAGGAATCTACTTGAAAGAGGTTACACAAGAGGCAACATTCCGGGGCCCAGCCAGGAATAAAAGTTGAAGTACTAATTACTAATTGTGCCTCTTAGCACAGTGGGGTTATTTTAGGGGCCAGGAGTGTGGAGGTGCTATTAGAAAGCCCTGAGAGGACTGCACAGGAGGTGGTATTTTCCGAGCCTGTGGGAATTAGAGTCTGGGAGGTATTAATAAATCTAAACTATTAAAGAAAGAAAATCAGTAGCTTAAAATCTACCCACAAAACAATACCAATAAATCAGATCCAGAAGGTTTGGCAGCTGAGTTCTACCAGTCTTTCAAGAACCAAATGATC
>NW_012149953.1:925300-926245 GCF_000956105.1 Propithecus coquereli
GTATCTTTTTTGGCCTGGAGCTTAATGCCATTCCGATGCCATATTCCATCTCCCTCTCTAAGGGTGCACTGCTGTTGTTAATTTGTTCGTGCATTCCTTGACAGCTGTGCTCTCCAGCACATCACTGGCAGTGGATTACCCAAGGAGGAAGAGCTCACTAACAGCTTGTTGATCTGTGTATCTTGTCTTAGGCTGGAAATAGGGATTCCCTGGGCTACAAATTTCCATAGGCTTTGTCATAAACTCATAGGTAGCTCCAAAACCACAAAAAAAATGTCCATTTTTAAATACATACATGTTATTTTGTAAGCACCAAAGTCACTCCAGCCACATAAAACAACTCCTATAGGCTTAATTTTCGATGGTGATTAAAATCCTCTGAAGTCATGGTATTGTGGACTTACTTGAACACACATTGTTTCCAACACTCTAGTCCCAAGTTGTCTTCTTATGTATAGCTATATAGAAAGGAAATTAAATAAGATCATACTGACAACATATCCAATAACATCTTCTCATTGTTTTCCACAGCATTGTGAAGGATATTCAAATAGAATCAGAAGATCTGGCAGCTCCTAGAAATATTACCATAAGGCTATTGTCAAGACAAATTCTCTGTATGACTAAAATACTGCTCTCCTTCTTGAATGATGGGAATCTAGACACCTTTAGCCAATATCCTTAGAGTAGTTATCAGATTTGTAAGAATAATAAAAAATAGATTGTAGTCAAGAGATCTGTAAAGCAATAATTTTCTTTAATCAATATCCTGAGAAAAAAATCATGATAATCTATTAGGCCGGACTTTGCTTGACTTCCATACAAAATTTAAACTTAATACAAGGATAACAGAAGAAAATGATACATAAATACATCTCATTTTCTTTTTTTTAGAAAGCAAAGGATTGGGAAAATTTGCTATTTAATTGTTTTTCTAACTTCTCA
>NW_012149953.1:926415-927019 GCF_000956105.1 Propithecus coquereli
GCCCAACATTTTTGATAAAATTCAACATTCTTTTAAGATTAAAAAAATAGCAAACTAGGAATAGAATGGAAATGCCTTAAGCTTAAATAGGTTATCAAAAGCCCATAGCAACTTTTATTCTTAATGGTATGTCATCACATGCATAACAAGTATGAACATAAGTACAACTCTTTGGATGAAATAACCAAACAATTTAACAAATGAAGAATTAATTAACAACTCAGAAATTTTGTGTGGTAAGTCTTTGTGTGCTGGAATATGCTATTTTCTCCCCAATTTTGTATAGATGAAGAAGTAGTAAAGCATAAACCAAAGTGAAACCCTTTCAGCAAAGCCACAAGGTGATCAAGAGTAACTAATCCAGAGCTGAAAACTATCAAACATAAAAGAAGAGATAAATATTTTATCATCACACTTTTACTTAGGAGAAATTTTGATAAGACTGGGTGTCTAGAAACTTTATTAAATTATCTCTTAAGTGAAATTATTACAAGGTCATAGTGGGAGGAAGGACAATGCTGTATATTTGAACAATATAAGTATAAGCAAAGCCTACAATTATGGCTTGTATGCACTAATTCTCTAGCAAAAATGTGTGACAATA
>NW_012149953.1:928092-963264 GCF_000956105.1 Propithecus coquereli
TGAGAAAAAAATCATGATAATCTATTAGGCCGGACTTTGCTTGACTTCCATACAAAATTTAAACTTAATACAAGGATAATAGAAGAAAATGATACATAAATACATCTCATTTTCTTTTTTTTAGAAAGCAAAGGATTGGGAAAATTTGCTATTTAATTGTTTTTCTAACTTCTCAAGCTGAGTTTGAGTTTAGTTTTATAAGACACAGTATAAAAGTTTATAGATTTCTTAATAGCTTTACTTTGTTGACATGCTTTTGTTTAATGCCAATTACCATGGTACACATACAGCAGAGATTAAAGTCAGACTAATATCTGGGTTTTATGATTCATGTTACATCTAATTAGATTTTACTAATATTTACAAAAACTCAGGTCTAACTCTAATTGTCACCAATCACATCTTCTATGTTTTGTGAAAGTATATAGAGAAATTAGTACACGTAGACTTTTTCACCCAGAGCATCCAGTTGACTGATGTAAGTGTTCACCCCAAATAGAAAATAGCTAGAGTTAGGGCATAAGGATTCTATTAATTGTGATTCCTACAACACATCGGCAGGCATTAAAAAATTAGGAAACATTCGCAGATGACTTCCTGGGAGCAGATGTAGGACTTACATAATTCTTTTACCCACCATGCAGCATCACAGACATTAACCCATAAATTTGATCAGCAATTCTGTATTCCACGGCCTTTGTACTCCTTACAAACCATATTTGACCTAGAGAAACTAAAATAGTCCTTCTTACAGTTCATATTATTTCAATGTTGTCACAATCAAAAATCTTCACAGCAGGAGTTCAAACTTTTTGGTGATTTATAATTCCTTGTTTATACACAACATGCCTTAAACAAAGGTTGCACTTAATGGTTTATTACCTCATAGTTAAAGAAAAGAAAATGGATGTTTGAAATTAAACCCTTTTATACTCTTCTTTATTCATACCAACTCCATTTTTAACCAAAAGATGCTGTATTTCCCAATGTTTGTATAAAATAAGTAATAGAATTTTCTAGTTTTTTTATGTCCCCACCTATATTTTCTCCTCAACGTGAAGCCATTTCTAGGCAGAGAATAATAGAAGAATTTAGAGGCTTAAAATGTCTCACTCACTGTTGTAGCTATGAGATTTTCCTCAGGTTATTTAGCTTCTATGTGACTTAGTCTCTATCTGTAAATTTTGAATTATAACACTTGTTCTTACTTATTTTAACAAAATGTAGTGAAAGCTAAATGGGGTTAAAATGTTTTAGAAATAAAGCTACTGCATAAATCAAGATGTGGTATTTTGGAGTAATTATTATAGCTCATCATCTTATCACTGACAGATAATAAATCATTTAGCATGTTAGTAACAAAAACTACTAATTATGCTAAGTGAACAGTGTCCTGATATAATTCTGTATTTTGTTCCTGGTAACTCACTTAACACGGACAGTCTCTCTTTCTTACCACTCAGTGCTTTGCCAGCATTTTCTTTAATCTTATCAGATCTCTTTGATTTAATTGAGAAGTCACTCTAGAAGAATGTCATTTTTCTTGCATCTCTTCAACAAAGTAATATAATTAAGATTATGCAAAACACAGAAGATTCCCAGAGTGCCAGGCGAGAGTGAAGGCCTATGAAATCCCAAAATTAGGAATTGCTGTAGTCAACATAAATAATTGACATTTAGATGACCTAATTAAAACAAATTACATCCCTGTAGGGGAAAGTTATGATTTTAAATACAGGATATTCTTGAGAAATAATAGACAAATACCTGAGATAGTTGTGTTTTACATTTTCTGTAAAAATCGTATAAAATTGGACTTCATTCTTGACAAAATTATATTTAATAAGTGGGAAAATTGTGGTAATTTCAAAATACATGAGAAATAGAATATTCTTGAATATTGTTAAGGCAAAATAGCATAGCAGTTGAGTGGGGCAACTCTAGAACCAGATAACACTGGCTGAGATCATGTTTGTGCAGATTTCTTAATCTTTCTGTGACTCAGTTTCATGTCTGTGAACTTAAAGGGCTGTTGTGAAGATTAAATAACTTAGTACGTGTAAAGTGTCTTGAGCAGTGCCTGAAATATAGCAAGAAGTTGGCAACTCTCCAATTTGTGGTAATTTTCATTTTTTTACACACTCTACTACTCTAATGATAAAAAGAAAATTAGAAGCATTATGAAAACTAAAATGGACAACTTACATTAATGTTTTTTCATGTAATTTACTTTCAGAATTCATTGAGGAAAAAATTATTTTTTTTCATATGAAAATTACATTCTTATTCCAGAAAGACTTCATTACCTCTTCTTCTTATGAAGCAATAAATGTCTGTGTAAAATCCCTAAAACATTCAGAAATGTGCTTTCTTTTGGAAGTGTATCAGCTATGCTCTAATGCTCTAACAGCTTTGAATTTTGTTCATTGTGTCAAATCACCTTTAATAAAGAAATGGAATTATAGATGTTGACACCACAGGGGAAAAAAGCACCTTCAAATTCTCTTTATGAAGAATGTGGTGCCTTGAACATAATGTCTACTTACACTAATGGAACAATATCTATAATATCTCCTGATGAGTGGATTTTTTTTCAAAAAGCAGAGAACCTGCTGATAAAACTTTGTTAAAATTTCATCAAAAGTCTATTGCAAATGCCCATGCTAAAGGCACTTTTGTGTGACATATAGTCTACAAAACGATGAGTTAAAATGATTATCTATTGAAACCTTATCTGTTGAGGTGTTTCTAAATATTTCCTTCCCTTGTTGATAGCAGAAGGTGGCATTTGGTGAAAATATACCAAAGTCAATTGTTCTGTTGCAATATGTAAGATGCCTAGCAGATTGTCCTCATCAAAGTAAGAAATCTCTACAGCATGATAATCAAGAGTAATAATTATGAAATTACACTGCCTGATCCCCAAACCAGTGATGATACTTACAGCTGTATGCCCTTAGGAGAGTTACTTATCTCTCTGCATCTCTGTTTCCCCACCTATAAAATGAGGAACACAGTTGTATTTACCCAATAGAATTGTTGTGGAGATTAATAAGATGACATATGAAACATTTGGCATAGTTCCTGACATATAGAAAGGGCTCAAAAGGCCTAACAATTATCATCATGGGTATATGATATATTTTCTGGTCAATATATGATATATTTTCTGGTCAATTTTAAATATTATTATGAAAATTGATCCAGCAATTCAACAAGCACTAATTTTAGGAATATTATCATTGCATACAATTACCTTAACTACATATTTGGAAGCATCGATATAAAAAATGTTTTTTGAAAACCATCTCCATTAAATATTTATTAATACAAGATCATAGAAAATGATTGAGTATCCAGAAAAATGAATAACAAATATGATATCCTCAGGCTATGTTTAAAGCTCAAGTTTTACAAAACTTCCTTTTTTACTGGAGTGTGTTTATCATTTTAAAAGTCAAGTGAAGTTGAAATGGACGGGGGTATGAAGATAGGGATTTTTGTATTCCTGAAAACCAAGGTCACTGTCTAATCAAAGGAGATAGCTTTACCATTAAGTCCTGACCATTATTGATTTACTCTCCTTTCAAGAATGTTGCTTTGCTTTTAAAAATAGTAATCGCCACCATTTCATTAGCTACCATTCTAAGTGCTTATAAATATTATTTCAAATTCTCTCAACAATCTTCTGTAATGGTAAAGAAAAATCGTAAGAAGTCAGATGTAAAGCAAAAATGTAATTTATTTTCTATAATTAATTGGAAAAACTCCCACCACCTGCTTAGCATGGAAAAACTAACTAAATGTCCAACAACTTTAAATTTAATCCAATCTGATCATGTAAACAGCTGCTTTAGGGCCTGGTCTCTCATTTAGGTAAAGTTTTCCACCTTTAAGAGAGCCTTCCTCTCCTCCTGTCTTTCCCTAAGATGGGGTACAAGAGAAGGAATGTGTGGGTGACTTGACCCTGAAGTTCTAGAGTGTGGAAGAATGCCCTGACCTTGTGCTGGTCACTGGGTCTATACTAACTGTTGTCTACTGGAATCTGGGACAATGTTTCCTGTCCACTGACTGACTATTAGGCTTCTGTAATCTATGGCTAGTGTGTTAGTTTTCCTTTATTTTTGGCTGGTCAGTGCTCCTGAAGTAACTTGAGCTCCCTAAAGCAATCTTGATTATAGGCCCACGGGCTCCCACCAGCCTCTACTGCAGGATGGATTGCAGGCAGCTAGCAGGCCCACTGGCTTTTCACTCAGCATGCACCCCACACACAAACTGAGAGGCCAACAAAACCCTTCTCGCAGACCGTTCACAACTTGCCACTCTTTTAACTAGATTGGGTTGCCTGTGATGTTACAGGTTCCTTCTAGAATTAGAAAGGGAGAATGGAGAAAGAGATCTTTCCACGCTGCGTATATCTCTCAATTTAGCTAACTCGTGTTCTCTCCAAGCCCAGAGAAAGGAGATTAAGATTATGTTGGGTTGTGTTACCCTCTCACTCTGGCTCTTCCTCCTGTTCCTCCTTTCCACATTCCCTCATGAGTGAGAGCTTCTTTTCCCACATCAGACACCCTTTATACCACAGAATACCAAACCTCATGGTTTTGCTATTAAAAGCTATTTCTTTGCATTTTGGCAGAACACTTTGCCTAGGTTGTTTCCAGCTGTGGTTAACAGGTTAAGAGGGAGGGAGGGAAAGGGGATTGCTAGAGAAATAGAGAAAATCCTATTTCTCCATTAAGCATGGCTTTCCAGCCTACAGTTCTGTTCCAGGATAAAGTACCAGTCCCTCATGGATAATGTTGAGAAGCTGAAAGAAAATAGGGTTTAAAAAGTAAACTAATTTCTGGAAAGAGTTATTCCCTTCTACACTTGTATGTATTTTTAACTTTAGGAAATTGAGGCTCAAAGATGCTGAATAACTTGCACAGGTCAAATTCCCACTTCTATCTGCATCCAGTGCCCCCTTTGCCTTCATTTAATAAGATGTTGACACCTTGGCTGAGCCCTTAGACCTCTTCTCCTTTCAGAAGCACGAAGTCCACAGCATTTACACAACATATTCGCCTATCAAATTTGACCAGCTTTCCTCCTGGTGATCTATCTGAAGAAACTTCTTTCGTAATTATATTGTAAAATATATAAATATATATTTTATATAAATATATAAGTATATTATAAAAAGTAAAATCAAAAAATCTATTCAATGTTTACATCTCCATTTTCTCCAAATTTGTCTGAAGGTACAATTAGATACTGAATCAAATTAAAATTGTATCTAATGCTATAATATCTGAGTGTAAAACTTATCCGAGGGCATATATAAAATAACTCTTTAAAATTACTTTTGCAGTCCAAATTGCTTCAGTCAACAAATGTTTGTTGACTACCCATTTTGTTCCAGGCATATTTTAGGCACTGAGATTACTGTGCTGAACATAAAAAATTTCCTCATGGAAGGAGGCCTATATAAGCTTCTCTTTTCTCTGAACCTCAGTTTCCTTAGCTGTGATTGACATTGATAATAATAGCAATAAATACGGTTTTTGAAAGCATTAAATGTGACCATGCATGTGAAGTTACATAGAAATTGTTGAATAATTTTATCTATTATACCCCTTGTATTTGGAAATTTGGGATATGGAAAATGGAGAACATAAAAATAACCAGAAGGAGTACCCTCCAGAGCAATATCCTGTGACTCAATTACTATATTAGCATGATGTAAACATGAAGAAAGTTAATGTATTTTATTTTCCTTATAGGTTTCAGTGTCATTTTATTAATAGACCAATTTTTGGCAATCAATTTCTAAACATATTGATTAATCACCCCCCACCCACGCACACACCACGCACGAACATACACACAAACACACAAACACATGTAATGTAAAAGACAAAAATGAAATAGATTTGCACCAGCCACAGTAGCTCAGCCTTGTTCTAAAAGAGTAGTAAGAAAACATATTTAAAGTCGATGGGAATTAAATGTAGACACATCCTAGGCTAAATAAAATACAGAAATGAATTCTTCTCAAGGTGCAATTGATTCAAATAAAGGATTTGAAATTCGATCAAACGCCAATGCAAAGGCATATAATGCTTGAATGACATTAATTAGTTGAATATTGAGCCCAGGAGCAAGTGAAGCTCATCCACTGAATATGTACATAAGATTTTCCTATCAAGGAGAACCACAGAAAAATATCTACAGCGGTTTTCTCTTCTTATTTACATTCCAGTACCTATTAACATTTTCCTGAGAAAGAACTTTATGCAAATATAAGCCTTTCAACCTAATAGCAAACTGATCATAAAAGTGAGCACTCTTCTTTTGTGAGCAAATGCCTTTAAAAAGCATCTGAACCATGAAAGTATTTAAGAGACTATGATTTTTAACCAGACAATATTTTAAGACATCAATTAAAAAGTATCTCAAATATCCCCTTATAATCTTAATTCCAGAGAACTTTACAGTCTCTAGCTTAACATCACTATTTTACTAATACTAAATTCACAATTCTTAAGCTTTCACAAATTCTTTTATTGGCTTTGTTTATTTTTAACATGTTTTCTTTTTCCTGTTCATATAATTTGGGATCATAGAATTTTATTCTAATTTCCATCTCTTTTTCCCAAAATGAGTATTGGAAAACTAATCAGGTGGCCAATCTAACAGCTTTGATAACAAACACAAGCCTCTTAGGCATTTTAAATTAAAACCATTCCAGATTCATCTTGGCCACTCCAATTTAAAAACAAATCCTTATCAATTTCAAAATTTGATGATATAATGATTTTTTTCTACACTAATCATGTATTTACTTTGAAAGCTCAATGACAGTTGTCCACAATAAGTTATATTATTATTGCTACTTTCTTACATTATGCTCCATCACTGAACAAATGCATCCTTCTCTGGGCTTCAGAAATCTTTCAGAGACAAATCAGCAAAAAGCCAGGAAAGAATCAGTAGAGCAATGTGAGCTAGGAAATAAACTGGCAATTCAAAGATCATGACCTCTAATACCTTTTTGACTATTAACTTATCATCTGACCTTCTGGTAGTCATTTGCCTTCACGTAGCCTTCTTTCTGAAGTTTGTAAAAATGGGAACGACAACCCACTCTGGTTACAGCTCAAAGGGATTAAGCAGAAAAAAACTGGAACAGGGGCTGTAAAATACCTTGCAGGCCATAAAATACCACATAAATGCCTGATAGTAAAACAGCTACATAGCTCCATAGTTTAATATAAAACTAGTTTTTCTGCTAAATGAAGTATTAGCAGAAGAAAGTAAGCTCAAACAGGAGAATATACAAAACTTGTGGTCATAATTAAAAGGGTTGATTGGTTTGAATTGATTTTATGGACTGATGGGTAGATGTCTGCACAGACTATGTGATCAAATGTATGGAGTAATCTGGTCATCACATACTACTCTAGAAAGACAGTCCAATCAAGCAGGCTGAAGTTGGAAGTCAGAAGGCATAACATTAGACAGTCCCATGGGTGTGATCCTGTTTAAATGAGTTTGTGTATTTGTGTGCATTTCGTTTAATGGCACTGTTTTATAGTAAACAGCCAGAAATAGAGGAAATGTCTTTTGACATATTTTTTTACCCACCCTATTTGAACATGTTCATCAAGTCTTTTTTCCTTTGAAATTCTAATTTCATTTATTTAAAAACTAACATTAATTATTTCAAAGAATCTTTCCCCAGAGTGTTATTTTACTTAGGGATTTAATCACAACCAGATATTGCCTAACATAATCAATATTACATTCAAAAATATCTTAATCATTTTCTGGTTCTTCCTTGCTCCTCCTCAGGAGAGAAATAAGAATAGAGGATCAGTCTCACCTTGTCACCTCTCACAAAAAAAGCTGCCTTTTGTTCTTGGCCCCAGAATCACTTGGTAACTATTTAACACTTTTTTAAAAAAGTATGAGCCACCTAAAGACTAATGTCAAGTCCTAAATCAGGAGAGAGAAGGCATGTTAATTCAGCTAGCATATTAAGAAATTTTAATATGTATTAAGTAGTATGTATTAAGCAATGTAGAGTGTTTTTACTACAACTAATAAACCAGGGCCATCATTAGATTAAGACATAAAGGATCATACTACAAATTTTCCATTATTAGCTATAAATCCTGAAACAATTACTAAATTTTTTAATCTATCAATTCTTCATTCATTTATTCATTCATTTATTCAAAAAGATTCACTGAAATGTGCTTGTTGTTAGGCATTCCTAGGTACTAGAGATTCAGTGAAGAACAAGGAAGAAACTCGTTGCTCCCATGAAGGTCATTTTCAAGTATACATTGGAAATTATACCAACCTTGCCCATCTCAAATTGCCACAATACTATAGATATGATAATTGATGCAAAAATGCTTTGTAAACTATTAGGTGCCACATGGATATGGCATGCTTATAATTGTGGTGATTATATTATTGCTAACATTACTAAGTGTTAGATATGAAGCCAGGTTCTGTGAGCGACGAACAGATTTCAGACACAAGGGTGGAGGTAGGGGTTTAAAGAAGGTGTTTAAACATGGAACAAGTGAAGGATAGACCTTGTGACATTATTGAGTTTTCTGAGAGCAACTAATATTAAATAGTTTTCTTTTTCTCCAGGGTGTAAAATGCAAGGAATCTAGTAGTGAGAAATTACTTTGAAGAGAAAATCAGTACCTTTGCACGGAGGACTGTGTGTACTCTGTTACAAAGGAGTGTGTGCTTCATGAGGTGGTTGACATAGAGCCAGTGAGAAATTTTAACAGAAGAATGCCATGGTTTGTTTTATATTTCAGGTAAATCACAGTGGTAGGAAAGAACATCACACTGAGGGAGATGAGACAAGAATTAGAGAAAACAGCTTTGGGGACACCAGGATAGAAGAGTAAAGCAGTGGGAATCTGAACTGTGGAATGTTGAGTGTAGAGAAAAGGGTGAGGGTTCGAAACACATATGGAAGGTAAAATAATTAGGACGTGGTGATGTGAGACCAAGACTCAGCAGAGAAATCAGGGATAAAGACAAAGGAGTGGGTGCCATCAACAATAAAGTATTAATTGAAACCTTAACAGTGAATGGGATTCTCCAGGGCAGGCGTGGAGATTAGCAGGAGTCTCAAAAAAGAAATGCTGTGTGACAAGCATGATTTGAACTATCATGCATTAGTTCAGTTTAGTCTCCCCTTGTTCAGGAGTAAGCTATCCATTTAAACTGTCGCCTTCCTTCCCACTCGGTGCAATTCTGTCTGCTTTGGAGAAGAGAGTGGGCTTATGAGGATCTAAAAAAGTGCTGCTGGGACGGACAGTGAGGAGAGGTCTGAACTCCCTTCTAAATTGTATATGTGATTATGCCTTTTCCTCCTCTCTCTTCTTTTCCCTCATCCCCGGTCTGAAGTTGCAGAAAACATCCCTTAAATCATGTACATCACCCATAATAAGGTTCACGGCCGACACTCTTATTACAAAAGACAGGTTAACAAGAGAAAAGCATAACAAATTTATTTAACCAAAGATTTACATAACACGGGAGCCTTCAGAAATGAAGATGCAAAGAACTAGGGAAAATTGTCTTTTATTTTATGGACAATCTTGTAGAAATGTGATTGGACAAAAGGGTATGATTTAATGGTAACAGACCGAGGGGGGAAACCCAGTAAGACTTCTCTGTTCATATATTCTTGGCCTCTCTGTGTAACATTCTCTCCTCTAGGGTATGAGACAGGACCCCTCTGGAGTGAGGGTCTTCCAGGGACAAGGAAAAGAGTGCCCTGTGTGGGTTTTATGCCTTGCTATTGGGGAAAGGCATTCTAGTTTCCATCACCCATCTTGAGGAAGAAGAATTCTGGTCTCTGTGACTCACTTTAGGGGAGAAAAAGGGATGGAAGACAGAAAGATGGCAGAAAGTCAGAAAGACTAATTCTGAGGCCCTGCCTACTTCCTTCAGCACAGCAAGGCTTCATACTTTAGGGTATTGTGGGGTTTTTTGTTTTGTTTTGCTTTGGTTTTGCCTTAGAGTCTCTTTTGGCAGAGAGAAAGGAAGGAGAAAAACATAAATGAAAATATACAAATATAATCTCTGCACACAATCTTAGATTAAAAGGAAAATTAATCATTTATTTATTCATTCATCCTTGCATTCATTAAACAAATATGTATTGAGAACCTACCTTCAGTTAAGTGCTCAACACAGAAAGGAATAAGACCTAATCCTGGCCCTTGAAGAATGTACAGCCTAGAAGACAGGCATTCCTGTTGGATTGTTCTTCTAAATACTTTAAATTTGAAAGATAAAAGAATCTGCAGACTTTGGTAACAGAAATACTAGAAGAGAAAGTTCTGCATTCAAATAATTTTGCCTATATTTATTTTATTCATAAAATATGAAATATATCAAGATAATATATTCAATTTGTCAAAGAATTTGCTGTGCAAGTAGCAGCAATGTCTAACATTGGTTGGTTGACTGGATGAGGTGACCTTCAAATTTTTCTGTTCCAATCAAGTAAACTCTTAGCCAAATACCCTCTGACAAAGCCACTCAGCCCATTTCCAAATATTGAAATATTTTCCTTCACTTTAATTGAAAAGTACACAATTTGTGCTTTTTCAAAATAATTTTGAATCAGATAATCCGTAACAAATTACTATTGCCTCTCTCTCTATGTAGATACATAGATATTTTTAAATTTCAAGCTTTAATTCTTTTATTTATGAATACTTCTTCCAACCTTCCAGATTAGTGGTTTCAAATTCTACCTTTAACTAAAAACATCTCTTTCCTTTCTGTCCTCTAGCATCTCTTAAACAGAAGTCGGTTTAAAGTCTCATGATATTTAATTTTTCATTAATTTTCAATTTCTTAATATGAGTGTGTTATGTGTATGATATTCAAACTCATAGTATTCAATTGAATTTTAAATAAATCCTTTTTAGTAGTCCACTCTTAAAAAAATAATCAGAGGCTTTAGAAATGTCTGCATAGTCATTTACATATCATTTAATCATTGTTTTCAATTTTCTGGGATTTTTCTGCCCTTTTCATCTTTATGTCCTTCTCCTTTGAGCTATTCATGAAATTTTATCACCTGGAAATAAAGCAATTTAAAGGTTTGTTTTCCCAATTTGCTCTTTTCTATATTCATAAATTTGCCATATTCTAGAAATCCATAGTATTGTACCAAACATTCAGGCTGACATTCTTACTTTTTTGGGTCAGCAAAACTAAACATTTGTCAATTTCAAAATAGTGGAACTGACCCATTGTTTGCCATGTGATCAGGAAAGAGCAGGTGCAAGTGAAATATTTTATGTGCAAGAAAACAGAAGGACATATCAAGGTGCAATAAGTCCATGTATAATTCTGCATAGACACATGCATTCACAGGCCTTTTCTTTAGCCAAAACATCATTAAAGAAAATTAAAAAATATACAAAATGCTGGTCAACTCTAGTACTTGCAATAATATAAACAAGAAAGCAACATTTAAAGACAAGCATCATTTTCACCTGCCATTGTTGAGATTGTCTGAGTTTTGAATGCTGAAAATCAACATCAATATTAAAAGAATACTGTAAACAAAGGATAAATGTCAACCTTAAACCATTTCTTTTTTTTTTATGTCTTTCTTTTGCAGTTGTAAATTTTGTCACTACAAAAGCAGATTATTCATGGCAATTGTGAGGCCATTTTGATCTAAACAATCAACAGTAATGATGTGTTCTCAATAATACAGTCGAAATTGATTTGGTATAAACTCTTAGCAAAATATTTTTGCCATGTCCCATGCTTCAAAGAGATTGACCTGTAATGCAAAGATTATGCTTTTTGCAAACTCTCTTCAAGGGTGGAGACTATTTTAGCATCATCATAATTATACTTTATAAATCAGCACAAAACACAACCCCCCCTTCATAGAAAATATTGTATTAGCATTTTCTAAATAACACTGTCTTTCAATGCATCATAGCAGATAAAATTGGTTCCTTAGAAGGGGGCATCTAGCTGTATATAGCGCCCAAATGGAAGTGCATGCCAGATTTATGTCTGAAGTTTTTGTGAGAGAATCTCTCTCAAATAGCAGTTTCAAAACAGTAAAAAGACTCTGCACCGAGTGTCAAGATATCTGACTTTTAGTTTCAGCTTTACTACTGTCTAGCTGTGTGACCTTTGATATGTCAAATCCTTTCTGAATTTCTTTCTTCATTTGATTGAAAGGGACTAGCCCAGTGGTTCTCAAACCTAGCTGGACTTTAAAATCACCTCATATGTTTTTAAAATATGTAGATGTCACCAATCTCCCTGAGAAAAGTGAGATCAGAATTTCCAAAGGTGGGTCTGAGGCATAAATATTTTCTTAAGCTCCCCATGTGATTGTAATATGCATCATACAATCACTTCCAACTCTAAAATGCTCTGACATCTTTAAAAACTTGCAGTTTGAGAACTTCAGCATGTGTTTTAAATGAGTTCAGGGGAGAGAATTTCCAATGTAAGGTGTTGGTGTTTGTTCTACCAGTTGCATTCATAATGTGGGCCGACATGGAAAAAAAAAAAAACACCAAGAGAAAAAAAATTAACGGGGAAGGTAGACAGGCCATGCAAACGAGAGCTCAATTACAGAAGAGCTGTCTCCAGGAGACCAGAGTCATGCTCTTTAACATTCTAAGTGATTGGTTTGTGCAGTGAACCAAATCTGAGCAGTTCCAATGTTTGAAAATGTAATGACTTAAATAGAAATACTAATATACCCTTCAAGGTCATGAAACAGTTCCTTGGCCTTAGGAAACATGTAACTTCTGTGGGCTCATGTAGGTCAATTTTATGGACCCCTTATAACCTTAAAATGCATCTTGGTCTTTACTCTGCATTAAAATATGTTAATACCAGCTTCAAAATCAAATTGATTCATTTTTTAAAATCTGTGTTTTTTTAAACTTCCTTTTCATTTGAAGAATTACCAAGAAGTTGTTTAAAATTACCATATTTTCTAACTGAATAAAATTAGGCAAAGGACTGAAGTACAAAAAGGTCATCAAAATAAGAGACTACAAAAGAAATCTGAGAATAGCTATACATTGCTAATGACAGTCTAAAATTTAACTTAAAGTGAGTCCTAAAAATGTTTATTGGTTA
Source organism: Propithecus coquereli (assembly GCF_000956105.1). Classification (NCBI taxonomy): domain Eukaryota; kingdom Metazoa; phylum Chordata; class Mammalia; order Primates; family Indriidae; genus Propithecus; species Propithecus coquereli. The sequence continues at coordinate 941,257 of NW_012149953.1, forward strand.
AGAATTGGGTTTCAATCCTCAGACATATATTTAAAGAATTTACTGAATTACCAAATTAGTGGAAGGGAGAAAGGGGAGAGAACAACACAGTAAGAATTATCTCATCTAAAGTTCTTTTATCTTTTCCCTTAGAAGGACAGGCTACTGAATTTTATGTATACAATCTAATACATGAAATGTGGTCAATACTTCACCTTACACAGTCTACAAAGGAAGATATAAATCAGAACTAATTTCATATTAATCCAATTCTTAGCAACTGTTTGCTAAGTTATGGCCAAATTCACAATTTCAGATCTAGCAACCCCTTTTTAAAAACAAATATTATGTAGATCCCCTTAGCATCCAGGTAACACAATCTATCTTCAACTACAATGTTTAAAATATGCAATAAATATATATATATATATATAGCAATGGAAAAATGTTAATGTACATTTATAACCACACTATCTCCCTACTTATATACTCTAATTATGAGTAAGTTGGGATCACAGAAGACTAAGATGAGAAGTCATTCCACACAAGAGAGTCAGGAAAAATGGAAGATCAAAGGTAGAGATGAATTCTAAACTAATGTCTTACCTGTATAAAATAATATAAATAAGAAAAACCTTAATTCAAGTATAAATAACAAGACAAAGTAAATTCAATCTATCGATGGTGAGAAAAAAATGAAGATATATGATATTCTTGTGAATGAGCAGGGCCTTATTTGTAAGTGTACTTCCAAAAATTAATGTTACGGCATAGAATAGAGTGCCAGTGAAACGCCACTGGAAATATACTTTTTATCATGGAGTCAACCAAATGTCCAAGGATGCATTCAGTCTTTGTTACTTAAAAGTCCTTGGAGACAGTATCATTCCTTAGGCAAAGGGTAATAGAAGATGGACTGGAAAAATAAACAGTAATAAAAGAGACTGTGGAGAAATTGTGAGCTAAATGTTTCAGAACAATGTCATAGTGTGATAGAAAACAATTTTATAAATAATCTAAATAAATCCAATACATAATTTTCAAGACATAGATTTCTTAAACTGTTACAAAAAAAAATTTAAATACAAAGAGGACAATAATACAAAGCAGTTTTAACTTCCGGTAGTATTGCTTTATTAATTTCATAATGTTTGGTTCTAAGTATTTAAAAAGACTGTCAAAATTAAAAATCTTCTGCACAGCCAAAGAAATATCAATAGAGCAAAGAGACAACTTATAGAATGGGAGAAAATATTCGTAAGCTGTACATCTGATAAAGGGGTAATAACCAGAATCTACAAAAATCTCAAGCAAATCAACAAGAAAAAAATCAAGCAACCCCAATAAAAAGTGGGCAAACAACAAGAATAGAAGCTTTTCAAAAGAAGATAAAAAAATGGCCAATAAAAATATTAAAAAAAACACTTGTTACTAATTATCAGGAAAATGCAAATTAAAACCATAATGAGATATCCCTTTATCTCAGTTACAATGGCTATTAAAAAGTCCAAAAACAAAAGATGCTGGCATGGATGCAGAGAGAAAGGAATGCTTATACACTGTTGGTGGGACTGCAAATTATTACAACCTCTATGAAACACAGTATGGAGATTCCTCGAACTAAAAGTAGACTTATCCCACTACTGGGTATTTACCCAAAGGAAAAAGGAATCATTTTATCAAAAAGACACCTGAACTCAAATGTTTATTGCAGCACAATTCACAATTGCCAAAAACTGGAATCAACCCAAATGCCCATCAATTTATGAGTGGATTAACAAAATGCAGTATAGATATACCATGGAATATTACTTAGGCATAAAGAAGGATGACTTAATGCCTTTTGGAAAAATATGGATGGAACTGGAAACCATTATCCTAAGTGAAGTATCTAAAGAATGGAAAAACAAAGACCACATGTACTCACTATTAAATTGGAACTAACCAACATGTGCATAGAGGGAAGTATAACTCAGTAGAAATCAATTGGGTCGGGGGAGAAGGAGATGGGCACAAACTTACCTATCAAGTACAATGAACACTATCTAGATGATGGGCACATTTATAATCCTGACTCAAGCATCCCATAAGTGATCCTGCAACCAAAAACATTGGTACCCCCACAATACTTTGAAACAAACAAACAAAAAAGACCGTCAGGTGCTGTGGTGCATGTCTATAATACCAGATACTTGAAAGGCTGAAGTCGGAGGATTGCTTGGGCCCAGGAGTTCACGGCTGTAGTGTGCCTGTGAATAGTTACTATACTCCCTCCAGGGCAACATGGCAAGACTCCGTCTCTTAGCAACAAAAACTAATAACAAAAATAAACCTATGTCCCATCTCTTACATTTTAGCAAATAGATTTGTTACTTTCGCTGAAACTGTGCTAACAATCTAGAATCTCTCTTCCAATTAGCATGTTACTAAAAAAAAAAAAAAGTTATAGGTAATTTAATTTGTTATCAAAGACACAGATATAAAAGCCTTAAATAGATCCAAATCCTTTCATAATTAGACTAATTAAATTGTGATATGCTCTAAAAGTTTTGTTTTAGCACGATTATCTCTTTTTTGCATATCTTGGCTAGCACGTTCCACAATAATTTTTTTTTTTTTTTGAGACAGAGTCTCACTTTGTTGCCCAGGCTATAGTGCCATGGCCTCAGCCTAGCTCACAGCAACCTCAAACTCCTGGGCTCCAGCAATCCTACTGCCTCAGCCTCCCAAGTAGCTGGGACTACAGACATGTGCAACTATGCCCGGCTAATTTTTTCTGTATATTTTTAGCTGTCTAATTAATTTTTTTCTATTTTTGGTAGAGACAGGGTCTCGCTCTTGCTCAGACTGGTCTCGAACTCCTGAGCTCAAACGATCCACCCGCCTCGGCCTCCCAGAGTGTTAGGATTACAGGCGTGAGCCACTGCGCCCGGCCTCACAATAATTTTTAATTAACCAATCTGGTATTGTTATTCATTCATAAGTTTAAATTGAATGATTACATTTTATTTATTAAAATAAAGACGAGTTATCCATTCCCAAATCAGTATCTTTAAAATCTAAAGTGTTCCAAAAACAGAAAAATTGAAAATTCTCAGTAGCAAGGTCATTTGTAAGTGCTGTAAGTTTGTTATCAAATCTCATTATTATTTACTTCATTTTGATGAATTTGATCTGGTTTTCTTGAGCTTAAAGTAACCTCATTTAACTTTTCGAGTATATCTGAAAGATACATCACATTCATTCACAGTATTTCAATCTTGATATTTATTTTTCCATTGACAGAATTTTTAAAATAAAGCAGTAATAAAGAGTGAGAAGAATTTGTTTTAACTCAACCATATTCTTTGAGAACCCTCTTACTTTTGTGTTTAGAATAAGATATTCAAACTCTTATTGTGTGTTCCATATGAAATAACTGATCACTCAAAGAGTTATTCTTAATTTTATTATTAACACTGTTAAAAACATTCATTGATTTGTGGAGCTCTTGGTAAAAATTTTCAAAGACTAAATGTGGCTAATGAATAATGCAATGAAATTGCTAAAATACTTGGTAACTTTTTTTAAGTTAGCTATAAATCCACATTGTCAACAACCTATAGCTGGCATTCACATCTGTAACAGAAACAATGACCTCAAAAGAGGGAAATTCTTTTCCATAAATTAATTTGTAAGTGTTTCAAGTGTAGACAAACCCTTCAAATTTATTATCAATAACTTTAAAAATAACATTTTCTCTATGATTTTTCATTCCATATGATCTTTTCAAATACAAACAGTAAAACCTCATTATCCAAAGGAAGTTTCATCCACTTGTAATGAAAATTTGTTTTGACTACAGCTCATTTCACAACTAATTTTTGACATCTTTTGCCATCTCATTGATTATTCTTTACATGGTGTTTTTGCTCAAAGGAAAAATTATTTCACTTAGCTTTCTTTGTTTAGCATATCAAAATATCTTATATAGTTAGTAAAATTAATTTTCCCTAATAATATAAAGGTTACTATTTTGTGATCATGTCTGTTCATATAAGAAGCAAGCTGGATAGAGCTAGAACCCCCTTCTACTAAGTGAAGTATCCCAACAATGGAAAAACAAGCACCACATGTACTCGCCATCAAATTGGTATTAACTGATCAACACTTAAGTGCATGTATAGTAATAACATTCATTGGATGCCGGGCAGATGGGAGGGGGAAGGAGGGAATGGGTATATACACACCTAATGGGTGCGGTGCCCACTGTCTGGGGGATGTACACACGTGAAGCTCTGACTCAGGTGGGGCAAAGGCAATATATGTAACCTAAATATTTGTACCCCCATAATATGCTGAAATAAAAAAAAAAACTTAAAAAGAAGATTTTTATGTACCAGAGAATGTTAGATTTTTCAAACATTTTCTTTAAATCTTAGAAATATGACATATGCCTTCTAACTTTGTCAGCATCCTTCATTTTAAACTGTTTACTTATCTTTAATAAGTTAACTGCTTCATTAGAAAAGAACGTGGAAATAATACAGACATTGGTAAGTTTTGTTGTTGTTGCTGTTTTATTTTATTTTATTTTATTGTTTTTTGAGACGGGGTCTACGCTCTTGCTCAGGCTGGTCTCGAACTCCTGACCTCAAGCGATCCTCCCGCCTCGCCCTCCCAGAGTGCTAGGATTACAGGCATGAGCCACCATGCCCGGCCAGCATTGGTAAGTTTTTAATTGCAAGCCAATCTATAAAACCCAATTTCAAACAATACTCTGATATTCAACATTTTAAATGAGTTAAATAAATATATTTCTATATATAGAATCACCATAAATGCAACAGGCACAAGCCAGTGGATATAGGTATAATACATTGTTCCAAACACTGAAGATCATCTAGCTTCCTGGCTCCACCACCAAATTCCTGTATCAACTCCAATCATTGTGACAATAAAAATTGCCCATAAATTTTCTAAAACATCTCAGGATATGACATTATTCCTATTAAAAAAATAATTCCTTAGATCTCATTTACCAAAAATGGCACTCTCTATAGACGTGTTGTTTTCAAGCACACCATTCTCCAAATATTATCTCCTATATGTCCAGGTTACTCATCTGATATGCTAAATTTGAAAAAGGAAAAATCCTCAAATCAGTATCTCGGATCCCCTGACCCTATAGTCTTTACTTCTTTTCATCATTCTTCACATATCTCCCCTTCTCTGTCTGGGAAATTAACATTCTATGACCCATCAAAAGCCATAAATTCCATAGTGACACTCCTTGGTTAAATCACAGCCCTGGTTAAAGCCAGCTCCCCACCTACTCTGCATCTTCCATCCAAAAAGGACATACTGAGATCAACTCAAATGTTTGCTCATGAATCTTAAGAGAGCCCCTAAGGGTATCTGGTATGTTTTTTCTAATTTATCTACTCATTTTTCTAGATTTTTATCTTCTTTTTTGTTTCAACATCCAATGCAGCACCCTAGTCCTCATATCTGTTGAGCTTATTTGCTTCTGGTTTCCTAAGACAAGAGAACCCATCAGAAGAAAAATTCCACATTTCTCTGAGAGGGAATCCACCTGCTTACTTAGATATACGCCTTCTCTACTTTCCCTCCTGGCAAAGCTGGGAGCTCTGGTGCTCTGAGATACATACTAGTCAAGATCCATACTAGCCCCCTATATTGTCCCTACATTTTGATTATCAACATTTTTTTACCACTAGATAAGATCATCTTTATCAGCATTCTAATGAGCAATAACTCATATCTTTTGTTAAAAAAAAAAAAACAACTCAATCCCACCCCCTCCAGTTTGAGTTGGATTCCTCCGTTTTTAATTATCAGCACATTTTCTGGATCTTTTTTTACAATTTCTATCTCTTCCCCACACACCCTTCTTTTTTCTCTTGAGACCACTTTACCTAGGCTTTTTTCAAATGGTCATAGAAGCTGCTTCTATCAAAATCAACAAAATTATATGTATGAACCAAATTCAATGGTCATTTTTCATTTCTCAGCTTACTTGACTTATAGGCAGCTATTGATTTGGCTAATTGGTCTGTCTTGGAACTCTGTTTTCACTTTGTTTCTCTCAGGGGTACCTGCATCTCTCACTGAGTCCTTATTCTCAGCTTCCTATACCAGATGTTCTTCATCCTCCCAGGTTTTAAACATTGGACATCCCAGGCTTAAGCCTTGGCCTGCTTCCTTCACTTCCTAAGCAATTTCATCCAGTCCTATGGCTTCAAATGCCATTTACAATGCTATTTATCCCCACACTTACAAATTCTGCCACGATTTCACTCCTCAACTTCCTCTCCAATTGTCTATTTGACATCTCAATTTCTATCAATAGAAAACATCTTTAAATTAAGATGTGAAGACCTGGGTGGAATGAACACCAATAGCCCTGGCACTGGCTGACATTGCCTTGATAGCCCTGCTCACCCACCACTACTGTCACCATGGGGGGACCCAGGCAGAGTACACCTCCATGGCCATCTACCTTTGTGGTGAGAGACCCATCCTTCCCCTGCCCAAGCTTCCAGCAGCAGCCTGGGAACCAACCCAACTCTCCACATGAATATCCTAGAACTTGCCTGGACTGTGACAACCACAGGAGAACAAGGAAATGCAGGAGAACAGCAGTGTTACAAGCTCATAGTGCATCCACCCCTCTCCTACCTGGTCGATTTTCTGAAAGAAGGACTAAACCACACCATTCAGGAAGGAACCTTTCCCTCTCTTCAGAGAGCAACAGAGTCCCCAGCAGAGGAGAACAGGTATACCACAAAACTCTACATTTTGCATTGAGAAAAGAGATTCCAGATGAGAGGAAAACAGCAAAAGAACTCTGGCAACATGAAAAAACAGACTGTGTCAACATCCCCAAAGGATGACACTAGCTCTCCAGCAATGGATTCCAACAAGATGTAAAATTTTTAAATGTCAGATATGGAATTTAAAGTATGGATCACAAGCAAGGTCAATGGGATTGATGCAGAAGTTGAAAAGCAACACAAAGAAGCAAAAAAAAAAAAAAAATTCAGGACATGAATAAAAAATTCACTAAAGAGATAAATATGTTAAGAAAATAAATAAGAGAATTTCTGGAAATTAAAGAGGTATTTAAGGAATTTCAAATTATAGTGTCAAGGTTTAAAAACAGGCAAGACCAAGCAGAAGAAATAATTTCAGAGCTTGAAGATAAGGCTTTTGAATTAACACAGTTAGTCAAAAATCAATAAAATAGTCAAGAAGAATGAACAAAGACTTTGAGAATTATGGGACCATGTAAAACAACCAAACATATAAATGATAGGTATACCTGAGAGAGAAGAACAAAAAGCAAGAAGCATGGAAAACCTGCTTAAGAGACTAATGAAGGAAAACTTTCCTGGTCTAGCTAGAGATTTAGACATCCAGATATAAAAAAGGCATTGAATTCCTGGAAGATTCATTACAAACAGGTCATCTCCAAGACACATAGTAATCAGTCTGGCCAAAGTCAAACTGAAGGATAAAATCCTAAAGAGCTATGAGATGAAAATGTCAGGTAATTTACAAAGTAAAATCCATCAGACCAACAGCAGATGTCTCAGAGGAAACCTTACAAGCCAGAAGTGAATGGGGTCCTATGTTTAGTCTTCTCAAACAAGCCAAGAATTTTGTAGCCCAAAAAACTAAGATTCATAAATGAAGGATAAATAAATTCTTTACTAGGTAAGCAAACACTAAAGGAATTTGTCACCACTAGACCTGCCTTAACAGAAATCCTTAAAAGTACACTATATATATCGAATAGAACAATCGATACTGATCAGTGTAAAAACAACTGAAAGTAAAACTCACAGCTCTTATAAAATAGTAACATGAGAGAAAAGAAAGCAACTAGATAGCAATCAACATGATGAATGGTACAGCATCTCACATATCAGTATTAGCATTCAAGGTAAATGATCTAAATACTCACTTAAAAAATATGGATTAGAAGATAGGATAAAAAACCACAACCCAAATATATGTTCTCTTAAACAAAACCATTTAACCCGTAAAAATTCTCATAGACTCAAAGTAAAGGGATGGAAAAAATATTCCACACAAATGGAAACCAAAACTAAGCAGAAGTATCTGACATAAGAATAACTTATGCTATTAATAACATAAGTTATTCTTATTTCAGATAAAATAGACCTTAAAACAATAACAGTAAAAGACAACAAAGTCATTGTATAATGATAATGGAATTGACTCACCAAGAAGATATAACAATCCTAAATACACATGCACCTAACACAGTAGCTCCCAAATCCATAAAACGAATACTAGTAGCCTTAAGGAAGGAAATAAACAGCAACATCAAAATAGCTGGGGACTTCAACACTCCATTGACAGAACTAGACAGATCATTGAGGTAGAAAATCAAGCAAGGAACACTGAACCTAAACAGAACTCTAGAACAAACGTACCTAACAGATATTTACAGAACATTTTATCTCAAAGCTGCAGAAGATATATTCTTGTCATAAGCACATGAACACTTTCCAAGATAGATCATATGTTAGGAAACAAAACAAGTCTTAGAATATTTTAAAAAATTGAAATAAAACCACGTATCTTCATAGACCACAGTGGAATAAAATTACAAATCAATTCCAAGAAGAAGTCTAAAAACTACACAAACACCTGAAAATTAAACCATTTGACACTGAATGATCCTTGAATCAATGACAAAATAAATATGGACATCAAGATTCAAGACTACTTGAATTACAAAAGTGGCACACACTATTTAAATCTCTGGGATATAATAAAGGCAGTGCTAAGATGGAAACTCATAGCACTAAATGCCTACATTGAAAAGATGGAAACATCACAAATTAACAACCTAATGTCACACCTCAACCAAGTAGAAAAAGAACAAGCCAAACTCAAAGCCAGCAGAAGATAAGAAATAACAGACCAGAGCAAAACAGAATGAAATTAAAACAAAAAACAAAAGAATCAATGAAGTGAAAAGTTGGATCCTTGAAAATAATAAAAAAAAAAAAATGGTAACTCACTAGCTAAATTAACCAGGAATAGAAAAGAAAGGATCCTAAAAAGCTCAATTAGAAATGAAAAAGGAGACATTACAACTGATACCACAGAGATACAAAATATCATCTTAAACTACTATGAAAATCTCTACACACAAATCAGAAAATCTAGAGGAAATGGGTAAGTTTTTGGAAACATACAACCTCCAAGTCTGGAATCAAGAAGCAATAGAAATTCTGTATGGACCAATATAAAGTAGCAAATGTGAATCAATCAGTAGTAAAAATCTCTCAACAACAATGACAAAAGGCTCAGGAGCAGATGGATTCACAATCAAATTCTACTTGATCTGCAAAGAAGAACTGGTACCTATAGAATTGAAAATGTTCTGTAACAATGAGTTAGGAGGGAATCCTACCTATCTCATTCTACAAATCCAGTATCATCCTGATACCAAAACCAGGACACCAAAAAAGAAAATGACAGACCAATATTCCTCATGAACATAGAAGCAAAAAATCTTCAACAAAATACTAGCAAATCAAATCCACACATCAAAAACGCAATTCGCTACTATCAAGTGGGTTTCATCCCAGGGATACAAGGAAGGTTCAGCATACACAAATCAATAAGTGTGTTTCACCACAAACACAATTAAAAACAAAAACCATATGATGACTTCAATAGATTTAGAAAGAGCATTTGATAAAATCCAACACCCTTTCATGAAAAAAACCCTCAACAAAGTAGGCATGGAAGAAACATACCCCAAAATAATGAAAGCCATATATGACAAACCCACAGCCAACATCATACTGAGTGGGGAAAGTGAGATTATTCCCAAGAACTGGATCACGACAAGGATGCTCATTGTCACCACTTGTATTCAATATAGTACTGAAAATCCTAGCCAGAGCAGTCAGACAAGAGAAAGAAATAAATGCCATCCAAATCAGAAAAGAGGCAATCATATTATCCCTGTTTGCAGATTGTGTAATCTTCCATCTAGAAAACTCTGAATACTCCTCTAAAAGACTTCTAGAATTGATAAATAAATTTGGTAAAGTCTCATGTTACAAAATTAATGTATACAAATTAGTAGTATTTCTATACACTAATAATAGTAAAGCTTAGATTCCAATCATGAGCTCGATACCATTTACAATAGCTAGAAGAAAATAAAATACTTAGGAATACACATATCTAAGTAAGTGAAGAATCTCTATAAGGAGAACTACAAAACATTGACGAAAGAAATTTTACAGGACAGAAACAAATGGAAAAACATCCCATGTTCATTGATTGGAAGAATCAATATTGTTAAAATATCCATACTGCACAAAGTGATTTACAGATCAATGCAATTCCCATGAAAATACCAACATCATTTTTCACATATCTAGAAAAAACAATCCTAAATTTCATATGGAATCAAGAAAGAGCCCAAATGGCCAAAGCATTCATAAAGAAAAAGAACAAGTCTGGAGGAATCACATTACCTGACTTCAAATTATGCTACAAGATTATAGTAACCAAAACAGCATAGTATGGTATAAAGCTAGAGACACAGACAAATGAAATAGAATAGAGAACCCAGAAGTAAAGCCATATAGCTACAAAGCGGACAAAACATACACCGGAGAAAGGACACCCTATTCAACAAATGCTGCTGGGAAAAATTGGATAGTCACATATGGAAGAATGAAACTAGATCCCTATCTCTCACCATATACAAAAACTAACTCAATATGGATTAAAGATTTAATTGTAAGACCTGATATCATAAAAATTCTAGAAGAAAACATTGGAAAAACTCTTCTGGACATTGGCCTAGGCAAAGAATTTATGGCTAAGATTGCAATAGCAAATACAGTAACAACAAAAATAAATAAATGAAACTTACTTAAACTAAAAAGTTTCAGCACACCAAAAGAAATAATCAACAGAGTAAATATACAACATACAGAATGGGAGAAATATTCTCAAACTATACATCTGACAAAGGATTACTATTCAGCATCTTCAAAGAACTCAAACAAATCAGCAAGAAAAAGAAAATAACCCCATCAAAAAGTGAGCTAAAGACATGAACAAGTTTTTTTCAAAAGAAAGATAAATGGCTGATTGACATATGAAAATATGCTCAACATCACCAATCATGAGAGAAACTCAGATTAAAACCACAATAAGATACCACCTTACTCCTGTCAGAATATTACTAAAAAGTAAAAAAAACAATAGATTTTGGCACAGATGTTCTGAAAAGGTAATACTTACACTATGTTGATGGGAATGTAAACTAGTATAGCCTCTATGGAAAATAGCATGGAGATTCTTCAAAAAACTAAAAGTGGACCTACCATTCAATCCAGCAATGCCAGTACTGGGTATATACCCAAAGGAAAAGAGATCGTTGGACTTGAGGAGTGGGGGGGCAAAGGCAACATACATAATCTAAACATCTGTAACCCCATAGTATGCTGAAAGAAAAAAAAAAGAAAGAAAATAAAATAAAGAAAAGACACATACACCCAAATATTTATCACAGCACAATTCAGAATTGCAAAGATATGGAATTAACCTAAGTGCCCATCAACTGATAAGTGGATAAAGAAACTATAGTATGTATAGAGCATGGAGTACTACTCAGCCATAAAAAGGAATAAAATAATGTCTTTAGCAGCAACCTGGATTGAACTAGAGACAATTATCCCAAGTGAAATATCTCAGGAATTGAAAAACAAATATTACATGTTCTCACTTATAAGTGGGAACTAAATGAGGGGTATATCTGATCAAAAAGTGCTGTAATGGACATTGAAACTATGGATGGGGAAAGTGGATAGGAGTGAAGGACTAAAATCTACCAATTGGGTAAAATGTACATTATTCTGGTGACTGTACACTAAAATCCCTAACTTCAGTGTTATACAATTCATTCATGTAACAAAAAACACTTGTACTCCCTAACCTATTGAAAAACATTCTCTACCCAAACAGCTACCTCCCCAATTTCTTCTGTCTTAGAAATGACAGCACCAGTATTTCAGTTGCTTTAGCCAAGATGTTAAAGTCATTCTTTTTTTTTTTTTTTTTTGAAAAAGGATCCCCACTCTTTTCCTGGGCTAGAGTGAAGAGGACAATAGCGAGAATGATTTTACAGCATCCTCAAGCAATCCTTCTGCCTCAGCCTCCCGAGTAGCTGGGACTACAGGCATGTGCCACCATGCCCAGCTAATTTTTTCTATATATTTTTAGTTGCCCGATTAATTTCTTTCTGTTTTTAGTAGAGACAGGGTCTCGCTATTGCTCAGGCTGGTTTCGAACTCCTGAGCTCAAACAATCTGCCCGCCTCGGCCTCCCAGAGTGCTAGGATTACAGGCGTGAGCCACCGTGCTGGCCTAAAGTCATTCTTTTCTTCTCTACTTCTCTCATACCCATCTCCATTCCGTAAGAAATTGTCTTTGGTTCTAATCTCAAATACACATTCAAATGGAATTCCTTTTTATCACCTCTGTTGCTACTGCTCTGCACATGTTATTCATTTAATAAAACTCAAAAATTCTGCTTAAGGAACCACTCTAAAACTTTGGGGCTCAAAATAATAGCCAATTATTATTACTTAAAAATCTACAGGTCACCTGTGGAAGAAGTTTTGCTGATTATAGCTGGAATGCAATGAGGAGAGAGATAAAAGGTAAAATTGGAAAAATGGGAGTTGCCAGATTACAAAGGGCCTTTGTCAACCAGAGTTAGGTTTTTTGAATCTTATTCTGAATGAAATAGTGTAGTAGATTGAATGTACAAATGTAGTAATTATTACCTTCCACGTATCCACATTTCTTCATAGTATGACTTTGTAGTTTTTCCCCACAATGAATCTGGGTGGTCTTCATGACTTGTTTTGACCACTGGAATGAGCAAAGTGACATCATATGATTTCCAGTTTCCTTGTATAGGCCTCAGTCAACCTTGCATGGTTCTGCTGTCTTAGAACCTTGCCAGCTATCATCAGATGAAACCCAGGCTAGCTTACTAGAAGAAGAGAAATCATGTGGACTAGAGGTTAGTACACTCAGTTGCCCAACTTTATGCTCCAGAGGTATTAGAAAGCCCAGCTGCTCATGGCATTCCAGCTACACTAGGCATGCCCCCAGCTAAGGCCCTCTGTGTTTAGGGCCTTCCCCTTACCCTGCAATTCTCTTTGCCCAAATCTTGTTGGTTCTCTCCTACTCTATGTTTCTGCTCCATTCAGAGAGATGTACGTTGAATCAACGTTTTAAAATGTCACCACAGCCCCTCGATCTTCTAAACATGTTTTAACATTGTCAATAGAATCTATTATTTAGTTCAGGCATTACTGTCTATCTTCACTAGAGGAATGACGTCGTGAGACCAAAGCCATTGTGTTTTGTGCACTGACTCATCCCGAGTGACTAGACCAGCACTGTTTTAAAAAATTAAAATGCAAGGCACATGAGTAACTTTAAATTTTTTAACACCTATATTTAAAAAGGTAAAAAGCAGTAGGTGAAATTAATTTTAATAACTTTGTATTTAACCTAACATAACCAAATTATTATCATGACATGTAGCCAATTTTAATAAATATTAATATAGTTTATTTCACATTTTAATAGAAACTGTCTTTGAAATACAGTATTTATTTTTTTATATTTACACACATCTCAAATCAGGTAAGTGCCGAATAGCCACACGCAGTTAGTGGCTATCATTCTGAACAGCACAAATCTAACTCATAGGTAGTGCTCCGTGAGTATTAGTCATAACTATTTCAGCCCAAGCAGTCTACACACAACTGGACCAGATGAAACAGAAGGAAGATCCTGCGGCGAAACTGAAAGTCCTAGTTCTACAGCTTTATCAGTTGAGGGTAGGTCTTACTACTTTCTTCGCTTTGTCACATTGTCCCTGAAGGTTTTAGTACATGTTCCTCCAACTTTATCTCAATTTTCTTGAATGTTTTACTGTGTCTCTAGTTTTTTTAATCTCATTGCTCTTAACACTTTTAAGTAAAAAGTAAAACATTCAAGACCACTAAGATTAAGGCTGTTAATAAACAAGAAAAAAGCACAACACAAAATACTTCAAGTCAATTCTCATCCTTATTTCTGTGCTCACAAAAATAATATATTTACTCAGAATTCCAGTTAGTTATTTTGGCTAGATGTTGAAAAAAATAAACAACCTTCTTCAACCCTTTTCCTTTCCATTGTAAGATTTTTGTGGTTAAAAATCCTGTCGTGAATCTTTAAGTTCATACCAGAGGTTAACAAATCCAAATTTTCCTCATTTCCAGGTAATTACACTTGCAGTTCATTTTGCCTAAAAAGCTCACTGTCCTCTCTGTCTAGCTTCCTCCTTCAGGTGTCAGATTAAATAACACCTGGGGAGGTGGTGTCTAAATTAGTCTATCCTCCCTATTAGACATTTCATAGCACTCACCTTCCTTCAGAGCACTTACCATGATTGTAAATACATAATCATTTGAATAATTATCCTTGCAGCACAGAACCATGCTGCATCCCCAGCATAAAGCATGGTTACTGACACAAAGCAGATGCTCAAAAATACTGAGTAATGATTATAATATGTGAAAAACGTGATTATTGAATACATGAAAATTTAGAAGTAGAAAAGATCGTTAATATCAACTAATGCCCAGTGCCTTCACTTAGGATGACAGTCCTACAAGTGACATTGGAAAATTCATAAACAAGTAACACACACACACACACACACACACACACACACACACTTAACTTATTTCTCTGCCTATTTGTACCTGGAAAGTTTTGTGAGTGAGTATAGTATAAGGGATAAAATGCCAGAGGGCAGAGTGCAGGGGATTATGAGAGAAGCGGAGCAGATGGCCAAGGGATGTGCCACGCTTCATTATTAAGCAATTGTCTGACCTTCAGGCACTCTAAACCTTAAATTCATTCTTTGTAAAATAACTTAGCTGGACTTGATCTCTATGATACTCTATTTTATCAATTGTAAAATGCACTATTTTTTCACATTTTAACCTCTCTGAAATCAAGATGCATCTTACAATCAATGTTTTTCACGTCCCTGTCAAGGGTGGTTGTGAGTGACATAAACAAAATAAAAAATCTTCCCTTGATATCTTCTGGAAAGATCAAGAAAGCACTAATACTAAAGTACTTTAGATTCAGGGAAAGACAGGGACATTGAGCCATAAAATTCTGTGATTCTAAGTTATTTCTTTTATTACCTGTTCCCTAACATTTTAAATCACTCCAAATTAAAAGGTAAACATTTACAGAATAATATTTCTTTGTGTGAATCACTGATCTGATTCCTGTTAATCATTTTGTAGGTCAAAATAGCCAGGATGTTTAGGCTGATAGATGACACAGAAATATTCACAGTATGCTTTCATACATGCCTAACTCAAATATCATTAAACATGCATATTCACTTAAAGACATTCTTTTCTGGGTGAGGAAATCGTCCTCAACCTAGAATTCTCCAAATAAGAAGCTTCATTTCCCTACTCAGCATGAACAGAATACACATTATAAAAGCCCGGGAATAAATGCTTCTGTCACTTTTGATATCCTTTCACACCATGGTAGATTTTTACTTTTTATGAATTGGACATTGTGTATTTATTTGAACAATTATATCTCTTTATAAATAAGCACTGTAATCATCAAGTCCCCTGTCACACACACACACACACACACACACACACACACCCGTCAGAAGCATTTTGGAGTTTTTCCACTGTTCTATTATTTCTTATTAATTACTTTGTGTTTCAGTGTTCTGCATATAGTTAATTTCAGTTAATTACACCAGGAAACCCTCTAGAAAAAAAAAATGCTGCATGCACACATTCACCCTAACACAGAATTGTATCCATAGAGCCAACATCTGGACACATTTATACATGTCACCCCCCACAAGCTCAAATACTTTCTTCAGTGACTTTTTTTTAGTATTTTGCCTTTAATAGTTAATGTTTTCTATAAGCTACATCAATTCCCCTTTTTGGGTTAAAAATGGCACAATTTTCAATCTCTCCCTTTAATTCTTGCTTCGGTTTGTTTTTCAACATATTGGCTTAATGTCAAATCTTCACTTAAAACTGTTTTTTGCTAATTTTTGCTATGCAGCCACTATTATTTAAGCAGAGGTGTTTGCACTTAATGCCAACTGAAGGCAGCATGAGCTGTCTAAATGGTGCATTAGGGAGAACAGCTGATGGATTACAAATCTCCGCATTTCACCAACAGAAATGAATCTGAATCCATCAATTTTATTCCCTTATGCCAAATTTAGGAAGTTCAGTTTATGCAGATCTGTCAAAATATTACATTAAACACCTAGATGAACAAGTTAAATTAATTTAATTTTACAGTTTGCCTTGATTGGGTTAGGGTAGTTCTATACACAAAGCAGAAACTCCAAGGGAAACTGAACCTAGTCAGGGAAGGGATCAGGGCAGTGGCAGCTGGGCTCAGTTGAATGGTCAGACAAGGTATTAGAAATCAGTAACAAGGAGAGGGAGGTGCCTAGACT
Organism: Propithecus coquereli; assembly: GCF_000956105.1. NCBI lineage: Eukaryota > Metazoa > Chordata > Mammalia > Primates > Indriidae > Propithecus > Propithecus coquereli. The sequence continues at coordinate 957,844 of NW_012149953.1, forward strand.
TTCCTTGTGACACTCGTGCCTGTCTTTTACTTAACACCTATCTGATGGCCCTGAAAGAAAGTAACCACAGCAGGGAATAAAATTAAGATGAAAAAAGGCCACTGCGCTTGCAATGCAGAGCAGATCAGTCAGGGCGACCAAAATGAAAGAGAAAAGGGAACAATAATCCTGCTGTGTGGTTATATAGCACCTTTCATCGAAACAATGTGAGAATTCTCTATTTTTGCAGGCCAGCTCCCTAGAGGGCTTTGAAAGCAATTCAGGAGGGAAATAAAAGGATTGCAGAACAGATTTCAGGCTTGAATGATAAAATGGACATTCTGCAAGACAGATTTTACTGAATTGATAACTGGATGATTGAGGCTGTCACACATAAATAAATTGAAAAGGAGTAAAATCAAAAAGAAAGCAGAAAATTTTGAAAGGATATAAAAGTACAAAGAAAACCTTGACCTTGAAAGAAGGTCAGAGAACCAGCCTCTACATTCAGAGACAGTCAAGAGGATTCAAACCTGGAAATCTAGTGAGCTCCTAGCAGGTATGATCAGTACCAAAATATGAGACCCATACGTTTCCAAAACAGCTTGGTACCAACACTGCACAGTTGGCAAAGGTTAAGCAGTCATCAAATCATGGAATCAGTGAGTTGATTTAAGCAATAGTTACCCTGAAGTCTAGTCTTCTTCTTTTTTTCCTTTCTTTTACAGAAGGACAGGTCTATGAAGGATTGCTAGGGAATGACCCATCATGCAGAATCCAGGCTTCTGCTGGAGTTTTTCCTGGGTGTCTCTTATGGGTAACATGAGCTTCACAGGATATTCCTCACCTGGGCCGCATCCCATTCCCTAAAGAGTAATGGAGATAGGATACCTTGGCCAGCTCTTTGAGTCACAACCTAGACCCTGAAAGAAGGAGGATTCTCATACCCTTTCTCATGCCCCTCAGTTGGCTATCCAAGATAACCTAAAAAGGGAAGGAAGGGGTTCCCTGAAGGTTCTCTCTCTTTTCCTGGTGTTAGAATACATATATCCAACCCCCTCTCCAACCACTAGAAACACTAGTAGGTTGTACTCAAAACATTACTGCACCAAGAAAGTTGGGAGGAAGAGGAATTGGAGGACACAGGTGAGATGTCAGAAGTAACTGCATACCCTGGGCAAGGAGAAGAATATGATTTCCAGAACCTCCATGTAACCCTGGATCTTGGCCATCCTCTTCCTGGAAGAAGCAGCCACCTTCCTTCCGTACCCAAGGAGACAGAGGACAGGGCTCATTGCCAGGTGGGATGAAAAATTCTCCCCTGCTTTCCCATGAGGAAAGCCCTATCTATGCCCTTTCTCTGATGGTGTAGATACCAGTGAGAAGGAAATGCAGTTATGTCCAGAAGTAAATATTAACACAAAATAGACTTTCAATATGTCAGAACATAAGTTACTCCCACTCTTCTTCAATTTGAAAGATCAATGGATCAAAAGTGTCTCATTCCATTTGCAGACAATAATAGTGAGACTTACGTTGTTTCACCTTAAGGCTGGGCCTGATTTTCACACTGAAGAAAGAACTACAAGTAAATTTCTAAAACAGGTTTCTATTTAGCACTACCTGGTAAAAAGCAATGATTTGTTAATGCCAGTGATATCTTATACTTTTCTTAGAAATGCGTTCTATAAGCATTATCTGAAACTGGACTCCTCACTATAATAGGAACGTGATATGTTGCGATCTATATCTAGGCATGTGTGTGTTTGTGTGTGTGTAGACACATAGGCTGCTTTTCTGCAATTGAAATACCCTGTTACTCAAGAATAACAAAATTTTGAGTGAATTACAGGAAAGAATATGCGGCCGAAGTAAAAGAATATAACATTTAGAAGACAACAGATGATAGTGGAAAGACACAGGGCATAGGTCAAAAACATTCTTGGTTTAAATCATAACTCTTACCAGTGACCTCAGCTATCATTCTTAGCTTCCCCATCTCTATCTTCATCTATGAAATGGAGATGTCAATATCTACCTGTCTAGGTTAATGGGAAGGTTAGAAATTATGTAAATACGTCTTTATGCAGCAAACATTCAGTGAATTGTAGCTACTATTATTAAATATTATTGAGAAGCAGCATAATGTAGAATAAAGAGTAGAATATTTCAAGAGAAAGAAACTAATTTGAAGTCCAGTTTGATATTTACTAGCTGGATAACTTTGGGAAAGATAGTTAACAACTGTGACCCCTTTGTTGCTTCGTATGTCAAATGGGCATAATAATAATTATTTCATAGGGTTGTTTTAAGTAATAGGATGACATAAATAAAGTGCTTACCTGGATTACGTAGAATATAGTGGGTGCTCAAAAAATGTTAATTTTCTTGGTCTCCCTGCCACACAACCAAACATAGCATAGGTTTGTTTTTCAACAATAAAAAACTAAAAGCATTTATAACCAGATATCCAGAAAACCTTCCTATAATTACTGCTAAAATATCCATGGTCTACAATCCAGAGAATGGATTTTGTCAATAGTAGCTTCCAGACAACTCAAGAAGTGTCTATCACTTATGAAACACTTTTTTCTGTTTTTGCCTGCTTCTTTGTTCGCCTTCTTCAACATTGATAAAGCACCTGCTATGTTTAAGGTATGAGCTGGAAGCTGAAGTTGAAAAAAAGAAAATGTTTATCCAGTTAACATGCTCTTCCCTTAAGGCAACGCTATCACTAACAGTGTTTCCCTTCTCCTACTTCTTAAAGCACCTATTGTGTTGACTGGTCTGCCAAGAGTTGCCTGTTACTCCTCTTTCATCCATTTATTGCATTTCCATTGTCCTGGCCTGATACTGTGCTAAGCCAAACACTGATGCCAAAAGGGAGAGGGCTAGGGAAGGAGGATTCATGCCCAGAGATCCCTGGAGTCTCTCTCTTGAGAATCCCCCAACAGCCTGGACAGGGTAGAGTAAAATTTCACTAGCAGCTGCAGCAGTAGTTCAGAGCCCTGTGAGAATGTGACATCTCATTCTTTCATTCAAAATGCTTCCTGCTCTCTGCTTCTCGTAGATTTTAGTTGCCTGCCTCTGGGACTCAGATGCTTTCATGGAATTGATGCAAACCCCTGGGAAATTTATTTGTCCTCTGATATCATCCATGCTAATGCTCCTCTCCATTAGCCCAGATAATCAAGAATTGACTATACATAGAACTGTGGGGGATTACAAAAGCACTTACAATCTAATGAAAAAGAGTAGAAAAATACTGAAGGAATTTCAAAAGAGAGAGAGACAACAGAAAGAAAGCCACAAATATATACACAAACTAACTTGTAATGCCTTAGCTAAGCACAAGAATTAAAGGGGATATGTCAAGGAATAACTGGAACAAATACCACTAAGACTGGGACAGTGTCCCAGTGCCATCAGAGGATAGCATACCAGAAAGCATACCCCATATGAAAGTGGGTAAAGCTTTAGAAGAAAGTTTCCATGGCATTTTGGGGAAGGAAAGCAAGGTGACTGTCATTGTAGTTGACACTGATCTCTCTGAAATTAATTTCTTACTTAAAAGGATGATTTTTGGCTGCAATTCATCCTGAGTTCACCTTAAAATCAAGATACAAAGCAGGGCCAGCTGTTAATATTAGTAGTGTTCCAACCATAATATATGATGGACAATTGTATCTAGGAAATTAAAGGATAGTGCCAGTTTACAACATGAGTACACACGCCCATCCCATGTTGGTAGCATGGGTCCCTGGTAATGCCACTTTTGCCCCCACGATTATTGGTGATTAAATCTCATCAATACTTCCTAGCAGAGTGGAACAAATCACAGCCCCCACCAATGTCATGAAAAAGAAGGACTTTGGTAAATTCCAATTTCCCATTTAATATATTATTTTTATATAAGATAGCAGGATAGGGCACTGAAGTGGTTCATTGCAAATTAAATAAAATAATGGTGTCCACTATAGCAGTAGTTCCTTATACGACCATGAAATTATAAATAGCGTGTTTTCTAGATTCCAGGTAAATGTTTGTTATCAGCAACTTCATAAATGCTGTTTCTCCTCCCAAGTTGTAAATACCAGGGGGTTTACATTCACTAGGATGGTTGTATAACACACCCTTTTAATATTGCCAAAAAAGTATATATCTATTTTAATTTTCATAAAGCCATTCACTATGATTAGTGGAAGTAAACTTAACACCTGACAAGAAGGTCCACCACTGCAGCAATGACCTTCTAATTCCTGGAATAACAAAAAAGCTCTGAAAAACTATAGATGGGAGTGAACCATTTGCAACAAACTCTAAGCACTATCACCAGCAGTTAAAATCATGGTGATTCACAAAAACAGAATGAAAGTATTCAATTAAAGCTAAAAAAAAAAAAATAAGCTGGTCTTAGATGAGGCACCTCACCTATAAAAAGGAGGCACAAACATGATTGCAATTATCTGGATATAAGAAAGTTCATATCTTGGAAGTTCTGTTAGATTCCACATACCAGAGTATAGAGAGTATTAATTTCTTCCAGAAGAAATTAATTTCACAGTCATATTTCCTCTAAGATGGTTTAGGCAAATTCTTTCATAATCCAGCCCCATTAGGCAAAAGGTGGTATCAGTGTAAGGAGAAAAGGGTGATCTATCTAGATTATTAGAGAGAGTGTATATAGATCTATCAAAAACATCAGTGGGATTTCTGCCTGTGTGTAGAATACCCAGGGAGATATTCCCCTTAAGAGAAGGAGAGTATTCCATCTGCGCTCTAGTCAATGAAAACATTTGAAGTGGTGGGAAGAATCAGAGACTCCACCCCAGAGAAATACGCATTAAAGTGACATAGTCTATCACGTAAGCACAGGACAGAGGCTAGAATGGCAGAGTAAGTAGAGATAATTACAGAGGATTTGGCAAATACAGAATGAGTGGTGAAGAGAAGGCAGAGATTTGAGTCATATAGTATAACCTTGCTGCAGAGAAGTGCGCAACCCTTTAACAAACTTCACCCCAGGAGATCAGACATTGTTGAGATGAGAAAAAAGTTTGTGTCAGTCATTCCGACCCTGTTGGGGGTAATCCCTGATTGTTCTTGATTACACACAGTCATAAGTAAGAGCCTTGCGATAGTCTCCACAGCTGACTGGCTGGCCATCTATAAGAATGTGCCCACTGAAGGAAGGCTGACAATAAACACTTGAGCAATTGCTTTGGTGGAAAGAGGGCAAATAACTGCAATTGTTGTAAGCTGAAGAGAGTAAAATACATTAACACATACACTCCAACACCCTCAAGAGCTGAAAGATAAACCATTCTAGGTTTTTGAAGGAAAACACTAGATGCTCTTAAAGTACTGCATGCACCAAGATTGTTTTCATGTCATTTTTTTTCTGCTAAATCTGGATTTCTCTAGTTTTAAAGGGTATTGTGA
>NW_012149953.1:975729-978864 GCF_000956105.1 Propithecus coquereli
CATTTCTAAACCATGAAACACAGTAATTCTTTAACCATATGGCTTTTAGTAACTGAAATGAGATCCCAGGAGTAAAATGCCTTATATTCAAGATCAGCTTCCTTCTTGAACTTAAGGTATAAGATATGAAAGTATGATGAAAGTAAATGCAATTGTAAGAAAATGAATATTTTTAAGTAGTGAGAAATTCCCTATAAAATAAACTCTCATAGGAATCCCTAAACTCAAAATAAGAATTACTAGTTCTCAAAGAATTCACTCTTCTATCTACACTTAAACGAAAAATGGTGATATGTTAAAAGATGCAAATGCTTTTTAGTTAAATTTGTCATCATATGTTGCTGCTTTGATTATACATAATGAGAGTCAGTATTTTATATATAAAAACTCTGAATTAATTTTTTAATTCTTCTATAAACCTAAAATTATTTGAAAATAAAAGTTTTAAAAGTTTCATATTATATGTTTCATAATATTAATATCATACTGACCCTTAGGATAGTATAATATTTTTCTATCCTAAGATATGGTACAACATTTGAAAATGGTTGTCATTGGTGGTGTGATGATGATAATGATGATAATTCTATGTGAGAGAATTAATCAACTCAATTATTCTTTCATCTTAAAATAACATTGAATCAAGCATCTTCTAAAGTAAAGGTAAGAAAATCCTCTTTAATACTTTTCTCTTTGATTCCTTCATCATCCTAATAAAATGAATTCAATGTAAAGACCATGCCAATTGTGAGAGGACAAAAATCTGATTTTTCCCATACTCTGTAGGATTGTATGTGGTACGAGCTAGAATGAAACTTACAGGATATGTCCAGGGGCACAGGACTAGTGAGTTGCAGAGCTATGGTTCTCTGAGTCACCCCTGACTCCTCCAGCATGAAGTAGAGGGCTCTTTGACAATCCTTTATGGTCTCCCATACAGTAAATTTTATCCAATTTAAGGGTTTCAGTTGGATTGTTTTAATGAAAGTAATAACATTTGTAAGTAATTTTGAATTTAGTAATGGAAGAACAAGGGAAATGTTCCTTCAGTGAAATTTCCTTGCATGATTTCTTCAGATGGTTTTGCCATCACCAGTTTCACTGAGAACATCACCCTGTTGGAAGATGCAATCTGAACAGATGAAGCACCTTTCAACCTGAGTAATTACCTCCCAGGGCTATAAACCCTCTGTACCCAACACATGACATAGCCTTGTCATTAAAATATAAATTACCTTTCTCTTTTTGATCTATTTTAAAAGAGAATTGCAGGTTCAACAGCTGACTGGGAGGCAGGGGGTAGAAGAAATCAGAGTGGAGAGGAATGCAGGCCTGGAAAGAACCATTTCCTTCCCTGAAAATGAGCTCTGCTTTGAGGCTTGGGTGGGGAAAATGTTGGGGATTAAAGCTATAGGTGGGATGGGACTAGGAAATCAAGAAACAATTAAAGCAGCAGCTGCTTCCCATCCCTTCCTTTCTTTGGCTTTTCTTTATCTACTCTCAATGATGAATTTTGTTGCACGAAGTTGGCTTTGCAGAACAGAAAAAAAACTAAAACAGTCACCATAGAATTTTTTTTCTTCCAAGAAGTTTTCAGTACAAATAACTTCGGGATACACACATCTCAAACATTAAATTAAAGGTCTTTTATGCTTTGCTGCCACCAAGATCCCCCCAGTTATGTAGAAATGAGAATTGGAAAATATTGCCTCGTGGACCTCATGGGGAACCTGAACTTCTGAAAAACAGTAACTACAACAGATGTTTCTTTCATATGATCTGTGTTTGATCTCCTAAATAATGTTTCACTACCAGAGGCTTGGCAAAGGGTCAGGAAATGTGTATAATTTAAGGATAAAATATGGAAACAACAACAAAATAATTCCCATGATACTCTGAAACAACTGTTGCAAATTCCAATGATCAAAACATGGTTTATGTTACAGCAAATAATCTTTATTTTAAATGTCTGATTTTCAAAGATACACAAGTTTCCAGACAAAGGCCACATCATTTCATTTTGCAGACAATAGTAAAGAAGTCTCAGGACAATAAGTTACATATGGATGTCAAAAACTCAGGTTCTTCCTCATGCTGTCTGCTAAATTTTTGAGAATAGGCTTTTAGAAATTCAGTTTTTGGAAATTGTTTCTCCAATTTAACTTTCAGGAATTTATTTAAGTCTCCAGACAAAGGCCACATCATTTCATTTTGCAGACAATAGTAAAGAAGTCTCAGGACAATAAGTTACATATGGATGTCAAAAAGTCAGGTTCTTCCTCATGCTGTCTGCTAAATTTTTGAGAATAAGCTTTTAGAAATTCAGTTTTTGGAAATTGTTTCTCCAATTTAACTTTCAGGAATTTATTTAAGTCTCCTAACTTTAAAAAAATTTATTCCAGGACATTCTTCCTTTTGAAATAAACAACTAGGCAATTACTCGCAATGATGCTCCATATTCTCGAAGAGCGCTACCGCATCATTTCACCTCAGTCTCATCCCCCACCAAAACAACAATTATTTCCTCCCACTTTTTTAAGTTTCGTTCAAGCGTCCTTTATTCTTTCATGTGATCACTATAAATATTAAAACCGGCATTCTCAGTCAAGAAAATATACTAGAAAATATTATCTTTTATTTAAAAAGTTGTCTACAACCAAATTGGTCAAAGAAGTTTAGCCTTAAAGCCTGACTTGTATTTTTCTTCCTTTTTAAGCACTGTTAGCTAAAATAATTCTCTTCATCATAAGTCAACTTAGTCATGTCTTCCTTTGGTGTCACTCAGAGAGCTATAATTATTAAAATGCAGACTCTTAGAGATCAGATTTCTGGAAAAAAATGTGTGTCAGTGGTTTAGCTGGATGTACAATGATACCACACTTACCTCAGTAAAGGAATACACATGGAATCAATGTAGTGTGTCATGCAAAGTATAGATATTTATAACAGAACATATAAAATTCATGGCCACATTTTGGAAGAGTGCCAAGCCCATGAAATAATATGGGAAAGATGGGAAACCATCTTTTTATTGACCATTAACAATCATAGACCACATGCAGTATAAATCGGAAAATAAAACAATTTTACTTAAGCTCAACAAGAGAAATACAAAATAATTCCATGTTTATAAGA
>NW_012149953.1:991344-992445 GCF_000956105.1 Propithecus coquereli
GGACAGATTAAATAGCAGATTAATTGATAATAACAATAGCTAATCTTTAATGGAGAATTTATTATGTTCCAGACACTCATCTGAACACTTTACATTGATTAAAAAATTTAATCATTGTATCAACTTACGAAGTACGCATGTGTTGTTGTTATTATTTCCATTTGACAGATAAAGAAAATGGAGATAAGAGATTAAGATACTTGCTTAAATTGCATAAATATTAGGTAACAGAACCAGGATCAAAATTATCAACCATATGTCTACAAAGGCCTCTCTTCACTACAATATTCTACTAACTTTGATTAGGCACAGCTGAACAGTGAGCTCCAGAACTTGGAGATAATCCATAAAAAATGAATCTGAGTGTAGAAATAAAGAGAAGAAAATATGAAAAAGAGATGAGAAACAGAAGGCAGTGTAAGGTGGTTTAACATAGATCTGATTGAATTTCAGTAACGAGAGACTCATAGTAACAGAGTGGAATTCATCCCAGAGATGCAAGGATGATTCAACACACACAAATCAATCAATGTGATACATGTTACCAGCAGAATGAAGGACAAAAACCATACAATCATGTCAATTGATGCTGAAAAAACATTCAATAATATTCAGCATCCCTTCATGATAAAAACTCTCAAGAAACTGAGTATAGAAGGAACTTATCTCAACTTGATAAAAGCCGTATATGACAGACCCATAGTTAGTATTATACTGAACGGGGAAAAACTGAAAGCCTTTCCTCTAAGATCTGGAACAATGCGAGGATGCCCATTTTCACCACTGTTATTCAGCATAGTACTGGAAGTTCTACCTAAAGCAATCAGAAAAAAGAAAGGAAGAAAGGGCATCCAAATTGAAAAGGAAGAAGCTATATTATCATTGTTTTCAGATGATATAATCTTATATCTAGAGAAACCTAAAGATTCCACAAAAAAACCTATTACAACTGAAAATAAATCCAGTAAAGTTTCAGGATACAAAATCAGCATACATAAATTAGTAACATTTCTACATTCCAATAGTAAACAATCTGAAAAAGAAACTAAGAAAGTAATTACATTTGCAATAGCTATAAATAAAATAAATACCTAGGAATAA
>NW_012149953.1:993513-994556 GCF_000956105.1 Propithecus coquereli
AACTAGAATTTATAAGGAACTTCAACAATTCAATAGGAAAAAAGAATCAAATAATCCAATTAAAAATGGGCAAAGGATCTGAATAGATATTTCTCAAAAGAAGACATACAAATAGCCAACAGGTATATGAAAAAATGTTCAACATCATTAGTTATCAGAGAAATGCACATCAAAACTACAATGAGATATCATCTCATCCCAGTTAAAATGGCTTAAAGACAGGCAATATCAAATGCTGTCAAAGTTGTGGAGAAAGGGGAACCCTCATACACTGTTTGTAAAGTAGTGCAACCACTATGGAAAACAGTGTGAAGATTCCTCAGAAAACTAAAAATAGAACTACCATATGACTTAGCAATCCCAATGCTGAGTATATATCCAAAAGAAGGGAATTCAGTATATCAAAAAAGTATCTTTACTTCCATATTTACTGCAGCACAATTCATAATAGCCAAGATTTGGAATCAACCTAAATGTCCATCAATGGATGAATAGATAAAGAAGTTGTGATGTATATACACAATGAAATATTATATAGCCACAAAAAAGAATGAAACCCTGCCATTTGCAACAACATGGATGGAACTGGAGAACATTATGTTAATTTAAATAAGCCAAGCACAGAAAGACAAATCTCACATGTTCTGACTCATATGTGGGAACTAAACATTAAAAACAATTCATCTCATGGAGACAGAAGAATGATGGTTACCAGAGACTGGGAAGGGTAGTGGTGAGCTGTAGAGATAAAGTAAGGATGGTTAATGGGTGCAAAATGTTAGTTAGATAATTAGATAGAATGAACAATATATGAGAGCACAACAAAGTAACTATAATCAACAGGAAGTTAGGGTATACTTTAAAATAACTAAAAGAGTGGAATTGGAATGTTCCTAACACAAAGAAATGACACATGCCTAAGGTGATGGATAACTCATTACCCTGATTTAATTAGTTCACATTGTAAGCCCATATCAAAACATCATATGTATCATATAAAGATATACAACTCTTATGCAGCCATAATAACTAAAAATTTTTAC
>NW_012149953.1:1007761-1008911 GCF_000956105.1 Propithecus coquereli
TAATATATATTTGTGAAATGAGTGAAATGCAAAATGAGTCAACGTAGTTCTGGAGGAAAGGTTTTAATTGATCGTCAATAGAATTTAGCAGCTTGGCTTCAAGATTCGTGACACATAACTGTGAACTGTGGCTGTATGAGGCTCTCTAACCTTGGACAAATCATTTCAGATCTCTTTTTCTCAGATTCCTCAACTGTAGAATTAGGACACTAATTATTTGCTAGGCACTGAGCCAGGTGCTATGGACAAAAAGATGAAAATGATTTAGTCCTTATTCTCAAGAATCTTTCTGGCTAATGAAAGAGAAAGACAAGTAAACTGAAAATTACAATGGATTTTTATATGGCATGTGTTTTGTTAAGCACACAGTTGTGGTTGCAGAAATAATACATATTTAACAACCATAAGGAGGTTAGAGTACAAACTGACTCTTAATGGACCAAGAGGAGTTAGAAAAGCAGAAAAGAATGTGATCCAAGAGGAGGACACTGCATATTCAAAGATTTAGAGGTGTGTCATTGCAGTGTGGTACCAAGCTACAAGTAGTTTTGTGAGACAGGGTGAGATGCATATGGAAGATGGGTGGAGGATGTGCTATTTCCCAGCTTAGACTGGTGTTGCCTGCAAACAAATATACAGTTAGCAGCTCTTTTATCCCCCGGGTGAATTATGATACTGGTTAGTTTGAGTGTGAAACTTTATCCACTACCTCAAGAGTGTGGCAGGGGACTAGGGTAACTTGGTATTCTAGGAAAATACTGAAATTCTGTTCCCATCCCCTTGTAGACAGGTAGGTAGTTTCCATAAGACCAGGGATAACATAGGGATATCTTCTGAAAACCACAGGACACACCAGAGTAGAGTGCAGAATAAAGGGACCAGGAAGCCTAAAAGGAGAGACTGGACCAATTAGTCCAGTAAATTAAAGGTAATAAAGACAATTATTTTCCACTACAGAACAAGGGAATTGCAGCAGGAACGTAAACCAGCTTGTGAGTCTGGAGCAACTGTCTAGAGAAGGGGTTGTTGTTGAGGATAAGTATGTTTCACCTTGAGTATTTAGTGGATGGGATATAAAAGGTCTTCTTAGGATGGGTATAAACCACCAATTCATTTGGATGATTCAAGGAAGAAAGGAGTAAAAGGGGAG
>NW_012149953.1:1008961-1010822 GCF_000956105.1 Propithecus coquereli
AAAATTCTAAGTGGAACTACTGTAAGTTGAGGACCATTTGTATATTTGCTGAGACTACTTACATTTATCTCAGAGCTTTGGTATTTTTTTGTTTTGTTTTGTTTTGTTTTCTCCTTTGTGCAATAGAGTGAACTTGCAGCTGTGTAAATAGGGGACAGCTAAATCTTTTTCCACTTTCTAATTTAAATATGAATCGCCCTTCCCCTCCTTTGCCCATATAACTGACAGACCCCCCAAATTTTCCTTTCTCTCCGGTTAAGTTATAACCATTGATTAAGAAAAGGGACATTTATCTGCTTTTCCCTTTTTTTTTAGTTCTTTCCCTTCCTCCTGTTAGGCACTTCAAGATCAGGGCAAAAGATAGTCAATTAAAAGAAAAAAAGCAAAAATCTATTTACTTTGTTGGTGCCATTATTTCTTTTCTCTTGCCTTTTGATGCCTGTCATTGCAGATATCTAAATGTTAGCTTTCTTATGGATTGCATCTGTGGTTTTTTCAGAACCCCACCCCCACAGGAATCTCTATGCTGGACAGTTTCTGGAGTGAAGGATGTGCTATCTCAGCAGATGGCTTGGGATGTATGATTTAGTTCCTGCTCTTTCATGTCCTACCCTCTCTTGGCAGGAATAACTTCATGGTACCTCAAGCATAGCTACTTTTGTTGCACCCACTGGGACTCAGGAAACTCACATTTTCTTAGAAACAGCAGAAGTGGAAGTATAGTCAACACTTTTGCTGCTCTTTTTCTCTCCTGCTCATCATTAGCTTTTCTAGTCAGACTCCTGCCTTCAAAATCTTCAGACAAGAATTGGATTCCAGTCATTTTGTTCATGTTTGACCTCAAATTTGAAGTGACAAAATTTAAGTTCCCTCTTAGATTCTATTCTGATCAGATGACATTGATTGAGCCTAAGAGCTCAACAAGCTTCTAACTGAGGAAGGCAGACACCTTACTCCGTCTTTGTGTTTTCTTGGAACACTCTCATTTGACTTGAAGGGAGCTGCTCAAAACCCAACCTCTCCACCAAGAGGACAGAGCTGAAACACCAAGCTCTCTTCTCCCAGCTAATAATTCTGCTCCCTCTGAATTTCCCAGTGAAATCTTGCCTTACCCAATATACACTGGGTAAAGAATGAAGGAAGCTGTTATGTAAACCCTTTTGGCTTTCTTTAATCATACTTGAGATGGACGTACATAAGTTCCTTATCTGTTCTTTTTAGATTGCCAACATAGTTATTGCTTGTTGCGTACAATTGGGGGCTACAATAGGAAAAATTTCATCCCATAATACATTATTTTCACTTTTTTGCTGGATAGAAGCAGAATGTAGGAAAAATAAAATCCAGAAGTATGAAGGGGTTGTTAGTAGAAGAGTCATAAATACACATAATGTCCTAGACAGTGATTGAGTTTCAAATAGGAGCACAGTGAGCTCTGGAAGGGGCATATCAGGAATGAAATAGTGAAGCTGAAGCCAAGAAACCCACTAGACCAATGAGGTAACAGAGGAAGGGACTCAAATGCAAGACTGTAAGATTTTTGAAGATATGTACTAAGCCTGTGATTTAGCTTTGATTTCCTGAGTTTAGTAAGGCGCTGAATACACAGAGTAGACCTAATATATATTTGTGAAATGAGTGAAATGCAAAATGAGTCAACATAGTTCTGGAGGAAAGGTTTTAATTGATCGTCAATAGAATTTAGCAGCTTGGCTTCAAGATTCGTAACACATAACTGTGAACTGTGGCTGTATGAGGCTCTCTAACCTTGGACAAATCATTTCAGATCTCTTTTTCTCAGATTCCTCAACTGTAGAATTAGGACACTAATTATTTGCTAGGCACTGAGCCAGGTGCTATG
>NW_012149953.1:1018227-1019021 GCF_000956105.1 Propithecus coquereli
ATTTATTTATGCCTGCACACATGGACTGGAACAGTACAAACAGTAAAAACAACCCAACAAATTGATTTTGCTTGAATTTTTTAATCAAATATTTCTAATACATATATAACATGGTCTGGCAATCCTAATATATTTTTTATGTAAGCCTGCCTTCCTGTTTCCCAGTAGAATCATTTCATGTCCTCTCTAAAATCTTCTGAAATCTCTCTCCCATTTTTCACTCTTGGTGACATAACTACAGTGAAAAATTAAGCAACAACAGAGGAAGTGTCTATTCTTCTTCACAGCACCAATACAAAACTGTCTTCATGAAACCCATCTTCTACACCTTCATTCTATTATGCCCTTTCCATATTCTGAAAACAAGAATGTTGAGTGTTTACTATTTGCCAGACAAAAAACACTTCCTTACCCTTCAACCCTGGCCCCCATTACTACTTGTTTTCTCAAGAATCTCATTAACAGCGGGCCTTTGATTGGTCCCTGCCTGTCTTTCCAACTGTGCCTTATGCCGCTCTTCATCCCAATGTCAACAGCATTGTACTTTTTTCAACACCTCTAAAATACAAACTCTTTCCTAACACGTGTACTTGGACCTCTTGTAAAGCATACTCTTCCCTTGACTACTCAAGGTTAAAAACAATTCATTGTCAATGCCCTGTGCTCAGAGGCTGTCCCTGATCAGAAAGGGTAGGTTTACCTCAGCTCTATCAGCTATCTCAGTAATGTCTTTTTTTTGGTACAAATCACATCTGAATATATTTATTTGTTGTCAAGCACTTAGTTTTTTTTTT
>NW_012149953.1:1019071-1021325 GCF_000956105.1 Propithecus coquereli
TGGATCAGAAATCTAACCACAAAAAACAAAAACCAAACACAAATACAAAACAGACCAGCAAACTGCCAGCCATAAATGCTATTAAAAAACACAAGTGACTTTTATAACTTAAGTATGTGGCAGTCTTTCTAAATATGACTTTATGTACATCAGACTATAATTAAATTTTCGTTTAGAAAGAGGATCCATAATAAAAGCAAAAGATAAGTCTATGACACCTTGTTTACAACATATATAACCAAGAAAATAATAATAGCTTCTATACACAGTAAGACGAAAACAGAAAAATGAGCAAAAGGTACGAGCATGTTTTACATGGCAAATAAACGTGCGAATATGCCAAACTACATCAGTTTTCAGGAAAATGTAAATTGAAACTATAAGTAGATGTCATTTTACCACCATTTTACAATGCGGCAAGAAAAACTTTGAGAAGTCCAACAATCTCAAGTCTTGATGGGAAGGTAGAGTTATAGGAAGCCTTATTCACTGCTGGTGGAAGTATAACTTAATGTGAATATTTTTTGAAATTAAACAGGCACATATTTTAATCCCTGGCACTTCCCCTTCTTTATACCTTAGAGCAGCAGTCCCCAATCTTTCTGGCACCAGGGACCGGTTTCACAAAAGATAATGTTTCCACAGCTGGGGGGTGAGAGATGGTTTCAGGATGACTCAAGCACATTACATTTATTGTGCAGTCAAATCTCTCTGCTAATGATAATCTATATTTGCAGCTGCTCCCCAGTGCTAACATCATCACCTCAGCTCCACCTCAGATTATCAGGCATTAAATTCTCATAAGAGTGCGCAACCCAGATCCCTCGCATGCGCAGTGCTGATCTGTGGCCCGAGGGTTGGGCACCACAACCTTAGAGAATCTCTTTCAATTGTGCATCAGGAGCCTTGCATGAGGGTGCTTAAGAGACAATTCACTTGGTATTTATGACTGTGGCCTTTGACGTTAGACTATCTGGTTTCAAATTCTACCTCCAACATATACTAGGTTTAAATCATGGGTATATTACTAAAACTTGCTGTGCTTCAGGTTCTTCAAATTTACAGTGGGAATAATAGTGGTAAAGTGTGCTTTCCTCATTGATTTGCTCTGAGTATGAAATGAGTGAATGCTGGCTAGATAACTTTTAAATAAATGATAATAATGTTGGTGATGGTGGTGGTGGTAATGATGATAAAGATGGTAGCTGTTTCCACTGAAACAAGGAAAAAAACTGGAACCTTCCAACTGTCCATGGACAAAAAGGTGAATAAATGATTTGCAGCAGTGAAATAAATGAGTTGTGGATACGGACATCAACCTGAATGAATTGCACACAGAATTTAGAGTGAAAAAAATCAAATCACAGAAAATCCAAACATGTTGTCACGCATAGATAATTTTAGATATGCAAAATAAAAACTATTTATTTAGGAATCATGTATATTCAGTAAAACTCTAAAGAAAATTGTGATAAACACAGTTTTATGTTAAATGGTGTAAATCGTAGGGGAGGATATTGATAAAAAATGATACATTGTAGGAAAGACAAAAGGAAATTCAGCACTATTGACAAGATGATTCTTCTTACCTTGTGTGGTCGATATGACGCTACGTGTTTCAATATCATTTATACTTATATAATTTATATGACATTTGCATTCTTTTAAGTGTAGGATATTTAATGATAAAATCATTACTTTACAGAAAGGAATTCCTTTGTGTTACTGTCATTCCAGCAAATACTTTTCTTTATTCCTTGGAAAATGGCTTATCACAGATTCCCTAAAGTAAATGCTTTCAAGGTCAATTCTGATAACTAACATGAAATAGCCATGTGTCATTCATGGAGGAAAAAACAAAACCAAAACATAAAGCCTGGCTGCTTCGATGCCATCTAATGCCAAGCCTTACTTTACTCTTAAAATAAAGATACTTCTATAATCCATTCCATATCCATTCCATCCATATCCATTCCACTCTTCTTCATAACCCTGTTTCCAACTGAACCCCTGGAATTTATAGCTGTTCAAATTCAGCTGATATTTATTGAGCGTCTACCATGGTAAGTGTTGTACTAGGTGTCCAAGGGGGGCTCCCTGTATAAGACGGCCATAGAGCCTGGTTTCATGAGGCTTAAAGTCCAGCTAGGAAGAACATCAATAAACATGTGTTCTCAAGTTTGATGACTGTTATAACAGGGCAGTTCCCTAAGCAACACTTAGCAATGGATTATAGTATTTTTTCTTGTCCCAG
>NW_012149953.1:1024880-1026168 GCF_000956105.1 Propithecus coquereli
GTATTTAGTGGATGGGATATAAAAGGTCTTCTTAGGATGGGTATAAACCACCAATTCATTTGGATGATTCAAGGAAGAAAGGAGTAAAAGGGGAGAATAGCTAAAGATATAAACCATCTGTGTAGTCATAATCCCCCAAAATGCATATGGTCAGGGACCATTTCACTGATATTTTACTTTATTTTGGTTAGAGTTTCAGTGCCAAAAAGACAAACATCTTTGCATGATAGGTGGATTCTTCTGTATGCCATTGTTACTACAAAAAAATTGTGGTTATCTTCTAACTCTCATAACAATAGGAAAAGAAAATGCAAGTTAGTTAAAGCTAGCATGCTGTCCTCTGTCCCAGACAAAACATTCATGGAATGTTGAGGCCATATTCAGTGTCAAAGCAGTAAAAGCTGTGCCATAGTATTCAACCTCCTGAAATAATGACCATATATGGCTATCCTATTAGGATGCATGATCATTTTCCTGTGCACAGCTAGCACAATATAAGCATATGAAATAACAAGATAAGATCCAAACATGGCAAAATCCAAACACACATCAATGCCACTGAAATGAAGCCCATTGTGATGTCAACACAATTCTCTGAGGATGCAGTCTCCTGAATACGGGGGTATTAAAATCCCATAATGAAATTCTACCAAGAACAGTAACATGGTTTCATTACTGAGCTAATTATTTGGTCATTGGCCTTTTCACATATGAACACAGATAGAGCCCCATTCCATGGAATGCAGTATTCTGAGACATTATGCTCAATCTGTGTCCTTCAACCACAGCATGTGAGTCTATTGAAGTACACGTGCTGTGTTGTTACATATTTTGAATACTACGAGGACTTAGTGTAACTAATTGACATTATATATTTCACTTGTGCTATGTATTGAAATGTGATTTCACACAAATCACTGTATTCTTAACTTCAAATCATAAACCCATCAGGTGAGATAGAAAAAATATTACTCTATTTTACAGGAGTAGAAACTGTGGGTTGGAGGTTACCCGTGCAGTGTAAAACAGTAAGTAACCAATAAAGTTAAGATGTGATCCAAGTCCTTTGTGTCCAATCTACTATTTCTTTGATTTATACAATGTCACAGGGGTAGAAAAATATTTATATTTGTAGCATGAAAATTAAACCAATAAAATATTCTGAATATTTTAGTGTTTTATTTGTGACATTAAAATATGATTTATAATTTGTTTGCAAAATTGACACAAACTGGCATTAATTTTCCATTAAAATGACAATTTGAGTGGGAAAAATTATATTAATAAA
>NW_012149953.1:1026218-1027834 GCF_000956105.1 Propithecus coquereli
TCCAACTGATTTTTAACAATGGTGCAAAATCAGTTCAATGAAAAAAGGATAGCTTTTTCAACAAATAGTGCTGGAGCAACTGGACATTCACAGGGGAAAAAAAGGGCCTAAACCTAAACCTCACATGTAATATGAAAATTAACTCACAGACTTAGGTTAAAACATAAAATTACAAAACTTATTTTAAAATGTAGAAGTTCTTTGGAATCTAGGACTAGACAAGTAGTTCTTAAACTTGACACCAAGTGTTCAGTTCATTAAAGGAAAAATTGATAAATTAGACATCATCAAATTTTAAAACTTTTTCTCTGTGAAATACCTTGTTAAGGATAAAATGATAAGTTAGAGTGGGAGAAAATATATGCAAATTGCATATCTGTCAAAGGTCTGGTATCTAGAATATATAAAGAACTCTCAAAATTCAACAGTAAAAAATTGAACAATCCAAGTAGAATATGGACAAGAGATATTAATAGACATTTCATCAAAGAGGATATGCAGACAGTAAACAACACATGGAAAGGTTTACATCATCAGACATTAGAAAAATGCAAATTAAAACCACAATATCACTACACTCCCATCAGAATGTTTAAAATAAGAGAAATTTTGACAACACCAATTGCTGGCAAGGATGTAAAGAAATTAAATCACTTATATATTGCTGGTGGGAATTTAAAATGGTACAATCTGAAAAACAGTTTGGCAGTTTCCTAAAAAAGAAAATTTGCAACTACCATGCATCCCAGCAACTGAACTCTTTGACATTTATTTCAGAGAAATGAAAACCTGTGTTCACACAAAAACATGCACACACATGCTCATAGTACCTTTACTTATAATAGCCCCAAAGTGAAAATAAATCAGATATCCTTCAACAGCTGAATGGTTAATCAAACTAAAGTACACCTGTACCCTCAAATGCTATTTAGCAATAAAAAGGAGCAAACTATTGATACAGACAATGACTTAGATGAATCTCCATGTAAGTAGGTTGAGTGAAAAAGCCAACTCCAAAAGATGTGCCATGTGATTCCACCTACATAAAATTCTTGAAATTACAAAATCATAGAAACGCCAAATATGACAGTGTTTGCAAGGGATCAGGGACTAAGTAGGGAAGGGAGGTGGTTGGAGCTATAAAAAAGGCAACACAAAGAATCCTACTGGTGATGGAACTGTCAAATATCTCAACTGTCAATATCAGTGTCAATATCCTGGTTGTGATATTATGCTACAATTTTGCAAGATATTACAATTAGGGGAAAGTGTGTGTAAAGGCTACATGGGAGTGCTCTGCATTATTTCTTAAAATTTTATTTGAATCTACAGTTTTCTCCAAAAAATAATTAATTTAAAAACAGAAAAACATGTATGCAAATAAATAAAATGAATAAATATAAAGCAAAAGTAGGAAAATCTTACACAGAAGAGCAACAAGAAGAAAATAGCTCTTCTAAATATTGAAACATATTATAAAACCTCTATAATTAAAATAATGTGGTCCTGGTGCATGAGTAAACAGACCAATGAAATAGAAAATAAATTCAAGAACTAGATACAATACATATGGAAATTTATGATTAAGACAGTATTTCAAGATTCTCAGAAAATAA
>NW_012149953.1:1040124-1041150 GCF_000956105.1 Propithecus coquereli
GAACATCTGAGCCCAGACAGTAACAGGGGTTACAGCAACATTAAGAAGTTATTTCTCAAGAAAGATGTGGATGCTAGATATGTTAAGACTTATAAAGTGACAATTGAAAGATTTAAAGGTAAAAGTGTTGAAGAAATTAAGGAAGAAAACATGGTGCATAGTTTGGGCAGTGCCCTGTCAATGATGAGGCAATTCACCAATGAAAGGAATTCAAGTTACAAGTATAGGCTTTGTTTTCAGCGGGGAGTGATTAAGTGAGGGACAAAAAGAGTACTTCAGTTTGAGGCACATTGATTTTATGGTGTTTGCAAGATACTCCATAGTTAGTATATAATTAGAAATACAAATCTGAGGCTTAACAGACAAAACAGAAGATTTCAACCTCAATAATAATGACAAAGAAAAGTCATGCAAGAAATATTTGGGATTGTTAGAATTTATGCACAGAAATTCAACACCTAATCGCCAATCTGCAAGATCTTCCAAACATAAATCAGAAAGCCTGTCATACATAGTTCTGTCATTACAAGATGAGAATTCTCTGAAGAAATAACCCTATCTAAAGCTTCAAGGAAAACTCCCTCCATGAAATAGAAAATCCTCCAAGTCAGTTGACATTCTTTTGAACTTAGCAATAACGGATCTAGCAAATAGGCTTTAAACTTAGAAATTCTCAACCTGCTTTAGTTCTGTTAATCCCCAAAGTGAATTTTATGGGTACTTAGATTCCAAATTCGAATTCTAATTTGTTCCCTGTATTACGCCTTACATATCTGGGTATTCAGCCATAGTAGAGCTACCTGTCTGTGCCACAAAAGCAGGAGATACAATAAAATGCTTATTGGGACATAGGGGAGAAAAAAAATAGGTTTCTTTACTATAGGGAAAAAGTATAAAATTATGTAATTAAATTGACAGCAAATGATTTCTATTTTTTTGATCATGAATAATCAGAAGTTATAAAGCATACTATATGTCAATGTCAAAAAATAATCACCACATGACATAGTAGAAAAATCATCCATC
>NW_012149953.1:1041200-1043238 GCF_000956105.1 Propithecus coquereli
GTCTCACTCTTGCTCAGGCTGGAGCACTTAGTTTTTGACTGTGCCTCCTTCCTAACTGTGGGTTCCATGAGGACATGAACTAAGTCTGTGTTTTTTATTACTGTTTCACCTAGTCCCTAAATCACTGATATGTACTAAATAAGCATTATGTTAACTAAGTGAATAAATGAATGAACTCACCGTTGTTATTTTCTACTTTCACAGCCAAGCAATAATTTTGTCCAAAGAAACATTGATTATGGTAACAGTAGCTCCTTTCTCTATCATGCTTAAGGATTCACTTGAAAACATTTGTGCTTCATGTCCATCCCCATAACATTAGGCTTAAAAAGATTAGAAGTTATATTCCTGGGAATATGGGGCTGTGTTAGTCCATTTTACATTGCTATAAATAAATGCCTGAAGCAAAGAAAAGAGGTTTTATTCAGCTCACAGTTCTGCAGCCTGAACAAGAAGCATGGCACCAGCATCTGTTTCTGGTGAGGGTTTCAGGGAATTTCCAATAAAGGCAGCAGGCAATAGGGGAGCAGGCATGTCACATGGCAATAGCAGAAGCCAGAGAGGGAGAAGGTGGTGCCGGGTTCACTTAAACAAGCAGCTCTTGTGTGAACTAATACAGAGAGAACTTACTCATTATCACAGGGAGGGCACCAAGCTATTCATGAGGGATCTGCCATCATGACCCAAAGACCTCCCATCATGTCCCATATCCAACACTGGAGATCAAATTTCAACATGAAATTGGAAGGGGCCAAACATCCAAACCATACCAGGAACGCTCACCAGAGCAAAGTAAGTTTCACAAATCTTGAAAATGCCACTATAATCTTCTCACACTTGATTCTCACACTCACGGACTGCAGGCCAAGAGAGGAGCTACTTACTATAATAGTTGAACAAATTGAATCCTGATTATAATGAGGGCCTAGGTTTCCTACTACACAAAGGCAAAGGAAAGCATATATCTGGAACCCAGCATCTTTCTTTGCCAATTAATAATTATCAACAGACAATTTCAGCAACCACAACCCTAAAACAACAGGCAATAAAGGTTCATATCCTCAGTGATGAAATTCCAAGTCACTCACTAGGAAGTGATTCAGCCAGACAACATGCTGAATAATGGTGAGGAAAATCTAAGACTGAGTGTCCTAGGAATGAGATGAAGCATCTCTGAAATGAATCTCAGAGGTGAAGTCTCTGAGATCATAACTGTTCATCACCTAAAGGGGATTTTGTGGCTGATTGGACTTGTCACTCTCTTTTTAGGGAAGAAATGAAGATATTTTGTTCTCATGAAAATTAAGGTCCCATGTTGCATTGTGAATGATGAATAAAATAGGGTGACATGAGTGGATCTGAATAGGTCAAAGAGTAGATTATATCGGGTATATGGATCTCCTCAGATTTCTTTGGTCCCTGCTGTCCCCCACACTTTTGACCATTTGGTATATTTCAGTCACATCTGGGGCCCTAATTACTTCATATGGGCTGTGAACTTCTATGCGTGAGGGCAGTCAGCCTATGCTTGCGGTTGGATGACTCCTCACATGACTTCTAGACAGAAAAGCAGCTCCATGTCATGTGGCATGGAATATAGCCTCCTCAGAGGCTGCCAAACCTTTTAGGCAAATGTCAACTAGAAATGTGGGGGAGTTGATGTCATGTGGGAAATTAGACCCATGGAAGGCAGGAGATTGATCACACCAACAGGTATATCTGCCTGTACTTTCTTGCCCTAGTAGACTATTCTGAAGCAATCTTTTCAAAACCATCTTATTGGAAGTATCCCAGGTAGCCCAGTGGATTTACATGTCAAGCAGCTGGTTGCTTCTCTTCATGGTTCATCATGAAGAAATGGCCAGTATGATAGTATATTATGATATATTACATTGTATTTTATTTATTTCTCATAATTTCCCGTTTCATTTGCTTTTTTCTCCATTCTGTCAGTTTTGGTCCTTATTTGTTTTTTGAAGGTAGGCTCACAGTTACCTAGTAAATATAAGTCCTATGAATTCCAAAATTTCTATGATTT
>NW_012149953.1:1043288-1044128 GCF_000956105.1 Propithecus coquereli
GGTAAATTTTATAAGGAAGACTATTACAACTCAAGTACTGTCCCATGAGGACACAATTTCACCTGCAGTTTTCTAAAGTAGTTTAAATTTTCTTTCAGATTCCAGATACCTCAGGGTCAAAAGATGGAGTAGGAATATTCTTTACAGTGAAATTCCTTACTGAAAAAAGAAAATTCTATTGCTTTGACGCTCATGCATATGACTATGCATATGAGTCCTTTTCTTCTCCCTCACACAGCCCCTCATTATTGATCATCTATCGATCATAGTTTCTCCTCTTGTTTCTCCTCAGTCTTCCTCTTCTCCCCAGTTCTTGTCATCTTTCTCAGTGACTTCAACATTCACTAGATTCACTACCTAATAACTAATTCTCTCAATTTCCTGACATCCTCATCTCTACTGGGAGTCACCACATTGCCTTGGGAAGCTTTGTCATCACCGAAAATGTGAACCCCACTGAAACTTTGACATCAAGCAATTCCCCCTCTCTCTGTGATGAATATCTCCAATCTTTTGAACTCACCACTTTATCCAGTAGTACAACTCTTCAGCTTCTCCAAACTCCCAATACATAAATCTGCTTAATCTCTCACTGACATCAGCTTCCTGGCTTCACTTTCCTCTGTCCAGTTTAGAATCTAAAATTTATCACACTTTATATTCATAAATTTACATAAGGACATTTTCCCATGACATTTTTCTCTTTGATTTTGCTTATATTTCACAAACACAACCATTTATTTATGCCTGCACACATGGACTGGAACAGTACAAACAGTAAAAACAACCCAACAAATTGATTTTGCTTGAATTTTTTAATCAAATATTTCTAATACATAT
>NW_012149953.1:1047403-1048862 GCF_000956105.1 Propithecus coquereli
AATATTTTTATTTAAGTATATTTATACATTCTATAAGCAATACACGTGCAGACAGTTATTTTGCTAGAACCATAAATTAAGGATGCTTCATTAACTTGCTAAAAAGCCTTCAGTCTCTCTGTGGACTTGGATGGATATCATATTACTGTGTGTGTCTGTGTTCTTTTTAACCTTTTCTCTCTTCTGAAAGAGTAGCAAACATTATTCTGATATTTGATAGCTATCTTTCACATTTACTATATAATTATGTTATCATGATTATCTCAACAAAATTGAGATATGTATTATTAAAATAACATTATCATTGTTAAAAAGATCCATACTTTTCTCTGAGATATAATGTAAACAATATTTCCTCAACATATTGGCATGATTCATAAGACCTTACTAAAATGCACACTAATCAACACTAACAATGATAACTCATAGCATGGATTCTTGACAAGTTCAGAGTCTACTTGGGGAAATGGACATAAAATATAATAAAAATTGGCAAGAATTATAATAAAGGAATATGCCAAGGGTTCAGAGAGCAAAAGGCAAGGGCCAACTAACACTGCTCAGTAAGGTTGTCCAAGAAAAGGTAACATTTGGAATATGTCTTAAAGGATCAGGAAGAAGCCTCCAGAAGAGAAAGAAGTAAAGACCATTTTCAACAGAAAAACAAAATTCATACAACAAATACTTACTGACATTTACTACATTTCACCCACCTTTGCTCTAGAAACAGAGTAGCAAACAAGCCGCACAAGGTCGAGAGTTTTCATTCCAGTAAGGGGCAGATACTGAACAAAGGGGAAAAAAAAAAAAAAACAGGAGTGTCGTGCATATAATTAAAATAAGAAGATATGATAGAAAGTGGCTGCGGGATTAATTTAGTGCTGGGTGTAAGGGACAGCCCCACTGAGGAGGCACCATTTATGACATGGAATTTGTGTAATAAGAGAAATGAGAGCAACTCAGTTAGATGCATAGTTAGGGACTATATGCTGAATTTCATTCTAAAAATGGAGCGAACATTTTACAGATATAAGAAGGAAAGAGACTTCCCTAGTACAGTATCTCCAATTGAGAAAGACCTGCAGACAGAACAACAGGAAGATGATGCAATTGTCAATTCAGTGGAAAGAAAGCGAACATCTGAGCCCAGACAGTAACAGGGGTTACAGCAACATTAAGAAGTTATTTCTCAAGAAAGATGTGGATGCTAGGTATGTTAAGACTTATAAAGTGACAATTGAAAGATTTAAAGGTAAAAATGTTGAAGAAATTAAGGAAGAAAACATGGTGCATAGTTTGGGCAGTGCCCTGTCAATGATGAGGCAATTCACCAAGCTAAGGAATTCAAGTTACAAGTATAGGCTTTGTTTTCAGTGGGGAGTGATTAAGTGAGGGACAAAAAGAGTACTTCAGTTTGAGGCACATTGATTTTATGGTGTTTGCAAGATACTCCATAGTT
>NW_012149953.1:1050044-1050966 GCF_000956105.1 Propithecus coquereli
GAGAGAGAGAGAGAGAGAGAGAGGGGAAGCCTCATGTGCAGCAAATGTTTCTTTTGAGCATCTGGGTGCAGATGGGTGGAGGCCGAAAAAGACATCCAGTAGAGAAAAGGGGAGAGCCTTGGGTTTTACAGAGGGTTTTTCTGAGAGGAGTAAATACTTTTCAAACAACCCGGAGGGATAAAGAAAGTAAATTCCGCTCTCGCATTCCAGGTCTTTATCTCCCTAGGGAACAACTGGGAGGCATAAACATAGTTCTTATCAGGAGGGATAAGGAAAGTAAGTTCCCATTTTTGCATTTCATTCCCTTATCTCCCTAGGGGTCTGGCAAAGGCTACTGCCTAATACACCCCTAGGAAGGGAAGAGAGGTGGGTTTTATGGGCGGTTTGGATGGAAGTTTGGGGAGGGTGAATTCTTTAAACCTAACTATAGTGAGGAACAATTCATTGTTGATTTCCTCAAACTCTTACAAACTCTTGATCTTTCTATTAAACACCATTCAAAATAGTGCACACATTTAGTAGTATGTTATATAAATATTACTGGTTTTGTCTTTAGACTGTTGTACATTCTCATCCATGCAGACATTCCGTAGCTCTTCATAGAGAGTGTAAGTCAGACTCTTGATCCTTCACAGAGGATGGTTTGATTTTGCCATATGCATACATGTTACCTAAAAACACAAGCACTACAAGCAAGACCCACTTCATATGATCTGCTAAGCTGCTCTACATCTCCTGCCAAGAACGAAGCTAACACAAGGGATCTTTATAAGGCTACCTGAGTTCTAATTCATTACCCACTCATTTATTGAGATTATAAAGTCTACTCTTAAAAGAATTCATGAGAAAGCTAAATAACTGTTCTTAGAAAGTTTTTAATTATGTCATTATATTTGCTTGCAAAACAATAAAGTAATTGTGA
>NW_012149953.1:1051761-1065369 GCF_000956105.1 Propithecus coquereli
AGTTATTTTGGGGGGTAACCATTTAGCTTTTCCCTTGTGATCAGAAGAAGAAATGGTTGGAAACACAGGAAGGCTGATTTAAAGTCACTGGAGAATTCTGGGTCATACCTATGGGTAGGTAACCCATTCTGATTTGCTTCTTCCGCCTTCAACCAGTCTTGCTTTAAACATCTCTCACATGCCAGATATTTTCCCTTTGCTTTAAATTCTCTAGAAAAATGAGTGTAATCTCAAACAAGTTTTAGAATTAATAGGGGCATTAGAAATCATCTAGTCTACCTACATGTGAGCAAAGAGACTCAATATTAATGTCTTTCCAATAACATAAAACTTTCAAGGAGCAAAGTCATGATTCCAACTCAGAAATTCTATGTTCAGATTGCTGCTGTTTCTACTCCACTGGACTTCTCTTCCCACGAGGACAAGCAAAGAAAAATGTCAAAATACAGTGCAGATGACAAAAATAAAATAAGTTTTATATCTCTCTCTATTTGTGTTTGTGTGTTTAAGAAAAACTCTCCTTATAAAAATAAGGGAGTACAATAGAGCATAGAAGCAAGTGTTGCTGGAACATTCGCTTAATTAACTTTTTCCTCTCATACTACCTGGGATTTTTGTGTTTTTTTGTTTCTTGGTAACCTGCTGGTTTATATTAACTGTGGCTTCCTGTTCCATTTTGTCTTTGATATCAATTATTAAAATTAGTCATCAATACTGAGCAAACAGGTTTTCTAGATCTGTTCTACATCTAATCCTCCACATTTGTGCCAATTAAAATTCAATGTGTTATTGCTCTTCTATTTAAGAAAGACTCAATTATGTATAATTTTATTTAAATTTTAGAATGGCTACTATTTACTGAAAATCACATAAAATCCAGGAAGAATCTTTGAATGTAACTTAATTATCAGCAGTAATTACACATGGAAAAAATGCTTCTAGTTTATTTTGAGAGGTAGCTCAGTACGGCACATGTTGCTGATTACACTCATTGTCTTTGCTTAACTGAACATGAGCAATCTCATCTCTACATTTTACATTATAAAGCAACCTCAATTTAGAGTTACTGATTTATTTTCTGTTTTCATACTGTCTCCACTTAAGTGCTCCTCTTGGAACATATGTTTTCAACAAATAAAAAATTCATAATTTTAGTGTAAATGATTAGAATAAAAATATGGGATCTTAAGAATGCTTCTTTAGTGCTTCTAAGGACTAAAATATTACCACTGTATTCCTCCTTTCCCACTCCTCCAACTCTGTGTGGGATACTCTAAGGTAAATTAATGGTTGTTATTATAATTTGTATGCAAAAAAATAAATAAAATATACACACATTATCATCCCTAACTTTGAGTTATTTTATATATTTTATGAATTTTTGTAAAGAATAAAAATAATACTCCAAAGAAACCTTTTAAAACTGCAAATATATTTTTATATAAATTCTGCTCATAGATAAACCCCCCAAAACTTCCACAAATACTCTTCTCCAATGTTACTAGTCAACTCCTAATTAACTGTTTTACCTTATTTGGGGAAAATAGAATAAAGAAAAGTCTGTTTTTGTATGTGCAGAGTCATGGGTATATCGACTTTCAGCCCAGTCACAGTTATTCAAAGAAACAATAAGAGCTTTTGAAAGCTCAAATGTTGACCTCGTACACTAATCCTAAGGCAATTTTCACACTGGCACTCTAAGTTCTGGGGTTGAAGGTTTATGGGCACTATAGTAAGTCTAATAACTCTTTGACATCACCAACAAAAATGAGAATATACTATGTTGACAAAATTTTAGACACAAAATAAGAACCCTGGTAAAGATTAGAGATTTATCTGTTACTTTTTAAATTTAGGGAGTTTTTTCTTTCCCCCTCTTCATATAAATATAATATTTTAAAAATATACACAAAGACTTATGTATCTGACCACAGGCTGCACTCAGAGAGAAGCATAAACTTTGTACCATTATTACCCCCAATTTGCTTAATCATCTTAAAAGATCTGTAAAGAAATTGTGGTTCAGCCAACTAAGTAGCAGATCAAGATTTTGAGACAGAGTATAGAAATGATGACTCCCATTGAGTTTGCTATAAGGCCAGGTACATGTAATTTGTAAATAATTCTCCTAGTCACACAGTCATCTCAGACACATAGTCAAAATACATGTTTTCAAAATAATGTAACCTTTTCATTTCTCACTCCCTCTTCACGGGATAGCTTCCTCCTCATGTTTTGTTTCAGTCACACTTGAAGAAACAGAACACATGATAGATAGAAAAATAAAAAATGCTCTTTCAAAAAGGTTATTGTCACAGGCCAAATCTGAGATGGAGATTTGTTAAGTGAGAGTTTTATTGTGGAGTGCTCTCAGATATAACCCTTTTGAGGAAGTGAGGGACACAGGATTGGGCGGAAAGAAAAGATGGCCTGAGATGCATGTGCAAAAGAAGCCAGGGCAAATCCCATGTCTTGCTCTGAAGTTGGGATGATCATGCAAAGATCAACCAAACGGACACGATGGAGCCATGAACTGTAGCTCCCGCAAGGCCCTGTTGTTGAAAGCAAGCTGCCCCCAGTGAGCAGGTGCTGCCCCCAGTGAACAGGTACACCCCTGAATTGGCCTGAGGCAGCTCTGCTTAGCCAAGGGCCAGGCATGGCAAGAGACTCTGCTGTGAACTGTTGTCAACCTCACTCCGAGCAGCAGGGAAATGAGTGCTTGGATCCAAAGGGAAATCTGGGGGTGGAGGAGGGGGCTGCACCTTAGCATCCAGTAAAGTTATTAGGTATAAATGTTGCAGTAGCAAATTGTATGGCAACAGCACGGAGGGATAGTGGGTGAGTACAAGGAGGAAGAGCCAGGCACCTTCTTGAAAAGCTTCCATTTCTTTGGAGCACTAGAGTTCTTATTTCTGTCTTCAGAGGGTGGTGGTGGAGGGCGTAAGGTGAGCTGTTTGGACAAATTCTAGAGGCACTGTCTGTTTCACATCCTCTCTAACATACACACTGAACTATACTCCCAAACATTATTTATTGATTAATGTCACTTACCATTTTACATTTATGGAATTTTAATATATAAAGAACCATGACAGTTAAATTAGCAAACTGTCTATAACCAAGAAGAAAGTAAGTGTACTAAAATGTCCTTCAAAGAAAATATATTGCAAAATAAGCTATTTTTAAGAGTTTGTTCTCTGCTTACGGTATATATATAGAGATAGATAGATATAGACAGATGATAGATATCTAGATAGATAGATGGACAGATATATCCGTGTGCATAGTGAAATAGAAAACTATACCATGGTATCACAATATTAATAAAAATAAAAATTGTGAAGTCAAAATAAGAAGCAGAAAATAAAGAGGTTTATTTACAGAAGTCAGATCATGTTAAACTTTGTATGTCCTGCCAAGAAGTTTGCACTTTATCTTGAAATAAATAGAAAACTATTGAAGGTTTTTAATTAAGGTAGGAACGTGCACGGATTTGCCTTATAGAAGGATAACCCTCCTAGTTGTGATGTGGAGAATAAACTGGGGAAGAAAAGGTTAAAGGATCAAAGAGAAGTTGGGAGATATTATAGTAATTCAAACAAGATGCCTGTAC
The DNA here is from genome assembly GCF_000956105.1 of Propithecus coquereli. Lineage (NCBI taxonomy): Eukaryota > Metazoa > Chordata > Mammalia > Primates > Indriidae > Propithecus > Propithecus coquereli. The sequence goes on from NW_012149953.1 coordinate 1,055,375, forward strand.
CTGGTAGGCTTTCAATAACTGTTAGTTGTATAAACCAGCAATTTTAATAATTTACACCCTTCAAATCCAAGAGCAGAATCTCTGCTTTTATTTTATTATTTGGAATTGGCCCATGCTACAGTTGTCTGCTGTTAAACAGTCATGATGTATTCACTCTGGGTCAGACATTACTCAATATTTTATTTACATGGTGATATAATTGGGTAAAATTATAAAATATGATCCTAGCCTTCCAGAACCATATTATTAAGACATCAAACTAACAAAAGCAAATAATAATGAATATAAAAACAAATAAAAATGATTAATAATATTATAATAATATATTTAAATACTGGATGGACTTCGCAATCCCTTTTAAGAGACTGAGAGACTGCTATAGACTGGCCACTTCATGTAGCCCTGACCATGAAGGAATTGGCCTAAGCAGAGTTAACTTAAACAAAAGAGAAAACAAATATTTTCACTTTGTTCCCTGGTTATGAAAGCGAGAGAATTTGGTCAGGTGGACTATATCATAATTTCAGAGTTGAGCTAATATATTAAGTAACTGCTGCTACCTTTGGCATTTTTAAGGTAGGCATCATGATAAACATAGTTGGGTATTTCTTGATCAATCATCTTAGTCACTTCAAAATACTAATTATCCCTTGTAAATGTTAATAATATAAGCAATAAAGAACAGATGGCCAAATGTTCAGAAAACAGCTGCTGTTTTCCTGTCAAACCCGAAGATGTGAGCAATGTTTCTAAACAAGGGCCCAGCAGAGAAATCGGTGAAATTCTCTGCTTCAGCCCATGCTATATATCTCCTATCTAAAGCTGCTTGAAGGCATTTACAGGCACTAAGAGCCATAATGGTGTTGATGATCTCTGCGTGTGGGGCGTTGTTAGATAACAGGCAGGTCACCTTTGGCAGTCCTGCCAGCGAACTTGGGGGATAATCTCTTCAAAGCTCAGGATAAACTCCCAGGCATCATTCAGTTCTCTACTCTTAGGATCTTGAAGCACTTAGGAACCAAGCTGAAGAGAACACTTAATCTAAAGGCACTCTAGTGTTCCTCACAAATGGGATCATTCCCATTAACAAAGACAAAAGGAGGATTTTCTGAGTTTACTTAGAATGGCTGCTTGTGGCCCACATACTGCCTGCTCTGACACTTTGATTTCCATCTCCTTGATCTTCTTTCTCTCTTCCTCTTCTTTTACCATCCCCCATCTTGCTCCCATGCCAGCAGGAGCAAAGCAGAGAGAGAAGGTGTATCAAATTGTTTAGCAACAAATTTATCTCATGATATCAAAATAATAATTTTCTTTACATTCATCTGCCATAGATTATTTGTATTATTTATTTTGAGGCATTCATGTAAATCCCCCAAACCAAACTCTCAAATGACCACCCACATCTGACCATTAAGTATCTAAAGTTCCTACATGTGACTTATTGTGTGTCTGGATGGGAAAGGACTTTAGGCACATATTTGTAGTCAGAGAAAAGGCAAAGTTTCAGGTGCTCAGCCTCTTCTTGTTGGCAGCAGGGACTGAGGCCCTACAGGAGGCTCTTTAAGTTACATGTGTATGGACCTAAAATAATCTTAAGCCAAAGAAGCTGGTACACTGGTTCAGGGAAAATGAACTTTCTGGAGATAGTCCACTGGTGTCCAGAGTAAGATTACTTGACAGAAGTTCAGACAATTTTAGAAATCTTCTCCCTAAGGATGTTAGGGAAAGGGTTGAGCAGCTACTCTTGAGCAGGATGTGTCTGCTTTTGGATACAAGAACAGACGAAGATTCAAAGTGAATTTCGTGATCATAGCTGTGGAAACCTTCCAGCTTCTCTGCCTTCCCCACTGGCCCTCCACTCTTCAATGTGCATTGTAAATGTTTCAGAGATTGGCTAATTACACAGCAAATTTAATTCCATTTCTTACCGGCTTACTGCCAGACCACATTTCCCTGTTTCCCATGGAGTTTGACATGGACATGTGCCTGAGTTCTAGGTAATGGAATATGAAAAGAAATAATTTAGATTCCTATGTCTGGATCTTTAAAATCTCCCATGTGCGATCCTCATATTTTTCCCCTCTCAGCTACGTGATCCAGACCAACAAGATGACCTTGACAGTTATGCACCGGAAATGGAAGAGACACAGATGGAAGAATCCTAGGTCCCTGGATCACTTGGTTTTATTCTTTGTTAGAGCAGTTCTAGTTTAGTTTGGTTTTTACTCAGCATGTGGCCCTTACTCTAGGGCATGAGCCTTACCCCTAACCTTTGGCTTTCTTGAAGTCTCAACCAAATGCCTGAATCTTCAGTGAAGTCTTCTCACTTCAACTAATACCTCCAATATCTCCCAGCACTTTGCGAACTTTGGTAGCTATATTCAGCTCTTATGCCTAAAGGATCTCTCTAGTAAGGCCTAGGAAGTTTCTCCTGTTCATGAATAACCCAGTGCTTGGGCAAAAAAACTGTAGTAAGCTAGTGAACATCCACATAAACAGCTGATTCCACCCCCAACCCACATATAATACAAAGCTTTCACTTGCCTCGTACCCTTACCCTGTAAATCCGCATTACTCCAGTAGTCCTGAATTGCAATATCTGCCACTTACAGCTCAGTAAGATTGTCACTTGCATTTGCTTGCACTTGCTTGCACTCCAGCACACTGCACCAAAATGACCCACTGAATACTCTGAATATTACCAAAACATATGAATCTACCTTAGTCTCTACCTCTAAGTCACTAATTCACTTGTGTGATTCTAATGCTTCATTTCTTTTTGAAATAAAATCTATGTGTTTATAATTGTATGTGCATATATTTTACTGGTAAGTTACAAGAATTACTTGAGAGTGTTTATAATCCCACAAGAAAATAGTTGTTGCTTAAAAATATCTGTTGTTTAAAATGTGGATAAAGAGTGGTATGACCAATATGTTCAATTGGAAATCATAAGAGAAAGGCTAGTTAAAGATGCTTCCTATAAAATCAGGGACTTCAGTGTAATTTCTAGGCATGATTAAATTTTATTGTAATGAGAAAGAAAAGAGTCATTTCTGATATTTAGAAAAAAATTAGGTCCAGAAGTAAAATGTTAAAAGTTGATTTAAAAAAATATGAAAGTGATCATTCTGAGTAGAAAAGAGACAAAACAGTATTATTAACGTTAACACATTTTTGTTAAAGAAATATGTTAATATTGTCACTCAGGCACATTTTTTACAATGAAGTATATCATTTACGTAATGAAAAAAATTTTAAGGGCATACAATCATACATTGATATGAGAAAACATTTTTAAGAAAACAGAAGACAGCTAAGATGTAAAAACATGGTATATTAGATTCCTTGAACAAAATTTCATAAATGTTTTGCTGTCAATTAAAATAATAACAACGATTAGACATGTAAATAGTTATTTAGACAGTCATATAGTCCATCAGATTGCTACATGTCGGGTAAAAAGAATTAAACATATTGAGTATGTGATAATTCAAAGAAAATAATATTAAATATAAATTATTTAAATTAACAAATAATGGAAAAGTTGAAAGTGTTAAAATTACCACAATTTTTGTTACTATTTGTCCCTTCATTCTTACAATAACCATGGTTCAATTAACTAACAATTTCCCACAGAACCTTTGTTCTTATGTTTCAGAAATTGAACAAGATATTGGAAGTGAAAGGAAGCAGATGAGCAAAGCTTGCATTTTAGGTGTCTTGAAGATTAGTTTGAGAAAACTCGGCTAAATTGTATACTTTTGATGTTTCAGCTTTCAAGTCAGCCCAGACCCTGAGCTCTAGTCTAAATGCAAGGACATTGGATACCTCCATTTCAAAGCGTTTCATTCCTCAGGATGAGGTGTTCAATTTTTAAAATGTAACATTCCAATTCCCTCATGATCAAATGGTTTTTGAAAAAGAACAGAAGCTTCTGAAACATTGTTATAACCCAAAAAAAAAAAAAGGAAAAAAATAACTACAAAAGAATAGATTCATGCTTAACCAAAACTAAAAGGCAAAAGGACATATTCCAAATAGTTCCATCCAAGGACAAAAACCAACAGAAAAACCTTTCAGCGGGGTCAAAACACTGCAAATGAAAGAAGTGTCCTAAGCTTCTGAGACTCAAAGAGCTAATGGTTATGTAAACCTTATAACTAACTGAATATAAAGAAAGAGAACTACTTAGCAATGGTAATTGAGCGGAGGAGGTATGAACTGTTAAGACTATCATTATTCTTATATATACATATTAATAGGGAAAGGAAATTATTAATTTCAGTTAAAACACTGCAAAATTTATAATGAGAAACAGTGCTAAGGTAGTGTGTGTGTATACTTATATATGTGCACACATAATATACAGACATATAATGCACACAAATATATTAATATATGCTTAATTAAATAGCATAAAATTAGTTAATTCATTGTTCACTTACCAATTTCTTCCTCATTCATTCATCCATTCACTCATTCATTCAGCAAATGTTTGACCTCCTATGAGTCAGGCACTACGTAAGGCACTGAGAGTGTCATGATGAATGCAAGACTCATGTTCCCTTACTTATGGTTTTCAGCGCTTTATTAGGCAAGTTGGACAAAATTGAAATAATAGAAAAGGTACAATAACTTTTCAGGTAAGTAAAATGGAGAATAAATACAAAAAATGAAAGTTTTTATGGTTGCAAAAGGAAGACACTCATGGAAGCAATGTCTGGGTCAGTCATAGCAAGTTTAGTAAATTCTGAGCCTCAGTCTAAGTACATATTCTACAGAAGCTATACAATTAGTTTGTGGCATCAAATTTTTTCCTATCAGAGTATCATAACTTTTAATCTCTATATTGAATTATAATACAAGTGAATTTTAGTTAATTAATAGAATTTATAAAGCATTTTATAAATAAGTACATTTGCTATTCAACATGGACATATGTTCAAATATCATTAAGAAAGTTATTGCTATCTTTTTAAGAAATGTTAATATTACAATGACAAAGATCAGTAGTGTCAAACTCTGGGGGCCAACATGCATAATGTGATTGTCACACCAAGAATGTACAGGAAAAACTCACCTTCTGAATACTGAAATATGAATTTCAAAGTTGCTGGCAGAAACAATCCATGAAACAAGTCAGCAGCTCAGAATCCACATAAGCAATGACTTCTAGTTTTTGGTTGTGGATAGGTCCTACATAACCTATATTTGATAGACAAAGTTTATGCAAGTCACCCCATAAAAGGGCTTCCTGCTCCAATTTCTCCATGCTCTTTGTCCTAGAGTTAATCTTGTTGAGTTCTTTCTTCTCCAAGTACCAATATCCACAGCCTTTCCCCCTTTTCTCCTTAACAGATTTTACTCAAAGTCAGAATGTTCACTCAGTTGCTTAGTAACTAAATAAAAACAAGATTATTTTATTATAATACAATGCAAAGGACTCTTAAAGGTCAAATGCTAAACAAAATTAGTGGATAACAAGTCTTAGTCTCTCACATCTGTAAATTTGGTTTGGCAGAGGTTCATGAAGACCTGAGTCTTCTTTCATGCCTACGTGCAGCGTTCAATGCATGATTAGCATATTCTTTTCACTGGCTGCCGAGTCCCTTGATGAGAGGTGGATCATAACTTCTAAAGGCTAAATGTCCTAAGTCTCCCTAGAATCCATAGCAGTGGTTCTCAAAGTGGGGCCCCCAATCAACTAACAGCAACAGCATCACCAGAGATTATATTCGTAAGGCAAATTCTCAGGCTCTAACCTAGACTTACTGAATCAGGAACATTGGAAGTGGGATCCAGCTATCTGTTTTAGCAGGCCATCCAAGGGGTTATGATGCACATTCAAGTCTAACTTGTGCTCTAGGGCCCCAAATCAGTTCCTCCCATCTTCAACAATAAAGTGACTCATCAGCCACCTACCTCTTGTACAAACTATTCTAATTTTCAACTTTTTTTTCTAAGAATGTTTATTTCTTCAATGGACTAGTCTTATCTATCTTTTCTTATGTCTATATGCTTCTGAAAGTTCCAAGTTTTTAGTATACCTACTGCATAGAAACACACTACCCTGAGGTTTTCTTCTCCACCAGGGACTCATTCTGAGCCCCTTTATAGTAGTGAAAGTAGTGGCCACCAAACGGATCCAAAACTACAGTCAACTTACATTTTTAAAAGTATAGATACATAGATAGATAGATAGATAGATAGATATTTAATCTTACTTAAAGGTATATAGGAATCCTGGTCCACAAAGTCATTCAGGAACTCAAGTTCCTTTCATATTGTGCCCCATCAGCCCCAGGAACCTGTCCTCATCTACACAGTTGAAGCTGGGTGTGGATACCTCCATATTTTAAATGATGGGAAAAGAAAATGGAGCAAGTCCAGGGAAAGGGATTTTCTTTGAGGCAAGTGACGTGAAAGTTGTACACTCACTTTTCCTCATGTTCAACTGACCACTCTTTCCCTCCAGGGAGGTTGGTCTGCTATGTGTCCAGGAAGAAGAGAGAAGACCTGACTTGATAGTTAGCAATCAACAACACACCTACCCACTATGTTCTTTTTGGAAGACGCCTCTCCTGGCTGTTCACATTGTATACTATCTTCTCTTCTTAGACAAATGACAGCTTGGCTATGTCTTAATCAAGAATTTGTTATAACTTATTTATTAATCTTTTCTGACTTTAAATCATCATGTGATTATTGGCAGGAGCAGGGCCCTCCATACATAGATGCAAAAGGTGTGTCTGCAAGGTATAGAAGAAAATAAGTAACAAATTAGAAACCAGAGTAGGAATGGTTAGAGAATCCACATATTCCCTCATTCTGTTCACAAGTCATCTTCAATTGAAATATATATATTTATTTTTATATACATATGTGATATGTATATCTATATAAATGCACACACACACACACACACGTATATATGGCAGTAACCAATATATAAATTACTTTTTCTCACTACAATTAATTTTAAAATCCACTCTTTCCAATTTATAAATTATTTCTCCTTAGGGAAAGTATAATTATCATTGGAAAACATTTCTAGATTATTATGCAAAAGCATCCCTAATGTGTAATAAACCAATATAGGCCTATAATATTAGTACTTGGAAAGGCAATCACATGCAATATTGTAATTAAATATATTATTTATGAACATCCCCTGGAGATTTTAAAACCTCATCCCCTCCACCCGCCTGCACCCCTATCAACCAGTGAAGCCACAGACCAATTGTAAACCAGTGGTGTGTCCTGGGTGTTGGCCAGGGATCCATCTGGACTGCGAGTGGTAGAAAGGTTGAAAGTTGTTGTCTGTGGAGTGCAAAGTAGAACCTCTGTGGGTCAGGATTTCCTGCTAAGGTAATATTAATAGAAAAATATTTCGGTCTTCAGTGGCTTCTCATTTACTCTTTGTTCTGGTGAGGTCTGGGGATACACAATAGATTGAGAGAAGTCAATGCATTGTAAAAATAATTAGACTAGGATTACTTTAGGCATTTCACCACAAGAGGTGGCACTAAAAATAAAAAATGTTGACTGAGACTTTACTTAAGTAGGATAAGGGAGGGGAAGGGAATGAGGAAGCTACAATAATACAAAGACTGTCAGGAAAGTATCCAGCCATTATTAATTCAACAAGAACTGTTCGCGTGACATCAATGTAACCTGGCAGCCAAGGAGAGTGGACTGGAGTGCACACGCGTGAACAATGATGCCTTCACTGTACTAGTAAGTGGGGTGCTAGACACCGTTTAGTGAGCATGTGTACTGTGTGGCCATTGCATTCAAAGTGAGCAAGCAGAGCAACGAATCTACATCAAAATTTGCATTAAGCTTGAACATTTCTCCATGGAAACTATTTGGATGATTCAGAAGGCTTTTGGAGATCACGCAATGAGTGCAGTGCAAATAAAAGTGTGGCATAAATGCTTCAAAGATGATCGAGAATCTATTGAAAGTGATCCAAGTTCTGGAAAGCCTGCAACAAGCAGAACACCTGAGAATGTTGAACGTGTAGAGGTTAGATTAAGAGATGCTGGGAGAACTGTGCGAGGTCCCAATGTGCCTACTTTGAAGGGGAAGAGGCATCATTGTCCTATGTACAATGTTTCATGTATCTTCTTCAATAAATGTTTTTATTTTTTCATATTACACAGCTGGATACTTTCTGGAAAGACTTCATGTGTAAGAATGTATTAAACTAAAACTGGAAAATTTTAAACATAACAGTTGTAAGACTACACAAACATTTTATAAAGAAAGCACATCTGTAAAAGTAGTATATTTTAATTTTTATATGTATCTCTGTACTTAATAGCCAATCCAGTATTGCATTGACATGATGTCCATATATTTATGGTAGTTTATGGAAACAAAGAACAAATATACATATAAAATTATGTTTCTTAGGGTGGGGGGAAATTGGTGAAAGTAGAAGAAGCTATTATCAGTTATTTAAAAAGTTTAGATGAAATTATTATTAAATATGCAATATATATTTATGTATAACTTGAATCACAATCTGAGAAACCTATTAAACTCTACTAGTTCTGGGTTTATTATTTAATTAGGTTTAAGTACAACTAGTATGATCTTTTCAAAGGCAATTGCCAAGCAAAAAATAATTGTAACCAATCTGAAAATGTTCTTACCCAAGAGAACAAAGAACTGGCATGTACTGTATGATTGATTGCATATTGTCACAGAATCCATGTATTGACATCAAATAATCCTTTTGATTCATTAACTCCATCCTTCAAAATATCTACAGGAAAGTATAGCCATAATTTAATTTAAATTTAACATTATTTCAAAACAAACACATTCCAACTCTTAAAACTTCTTGTATAATTCCTACTTATTAAAAAATATTGGTATTTTCTAGAAAAGGGTTCTGACTTTAACTCAGGTGCACATATGCCTGTATCAAAGATGTTCTAATGGGTATCTGAAGATCAATTTAAGGAAACCACTTTCCAAATCCTCAAATTTCATTTAGTTTTTCCAGATCTGTGAAATATGATGTTTATATTTTGATGGGGGTTGCATGGAATCTGTAAATCACTTTAGGTAGTATGGACATTTTAGCAATGTTGATGCTACCTATCCAAGAGCGAGATATGTTTTCCCATTTGTTTGTGTCCTCTGTGATTTCTTTCCTCAGAAGAGATCTTTCACCTCCTTGGTTAAGTATATTCCTAGATATTTTATTTTCTTCGTGGCTATTGTGAATGGTATAGAGTCATTGATTTGACTCTCAGCTTGAATGTTATTGGTATATAAAAATACCACTGATTTATATATATTGATTTTGTAAGCTGACACATTGCTGAATTTATTTATCAATTCCAGAAGTCTCTTGGTGGAGTCTTTGGGGTTTTCTAGATACAAGATCATGTCATCAGCAAAAAGCAATACTTTGATCTCCTCTTTCCCAATTTGGACACTCTTTATTTCTTTTTCTTGCCTGACTGCTCTGGATAGGACTTCGAGTATTATGTTGAACAGAAGTGGTGATGGTGGGCACACTTGTCTTGTTCCAGTTCTTAGGGGGGATGTTTTCAACTTTTCCCCATTCCGCATGATGCTGGTTGTGGATTTGCCATATATGGCTTTTACAATGTTAATATATGTTCCTTCTATGCCTAGTTGTTGAGGGCTTTTATCATGAAACGGTGCTGGATTTTGTCAAATGCTCTTTCTGCATCTATTGAGATGATCATATCATCTTTGTTTTTGCTTTGGTTTACGTGATAAATCACATTTATTAATTCACATATGTTGAATCATCCTTGTATCCCTGGGGCTTCATTTGGAACCAGAAAAGAGCCTGGTTAGCCAAAGCAATCCTCAGCAAAAAGAACAAATCTGGGCCGGGCGCGGTGGCTCACGCCTGTAATCCTAGCATTCTGGGAGGCCGAGGCGGGTGGATCGTTCTGAGCTCAGGAGTTCGAGACCAGCCTGAGCAAGAGCGAGACCCC
>NW_012149953.1:1068734-1084213 GCF_000956105.1 Propithecus coquereli
GAGTTCTCTCCATTCTTCTCCAAGCCCTGTCAGAGGAGCATCTCCCACTCAAAGACCAGTTCACTTAGAAAGAATTGTTAAGCTGTACCCAAAGAGCAAATGCACTAAATTCGCAAGATTCCAACCCTAAATAATTGTGATAAGGGTGTAAAACAACAACATGTTCGAAAGAAGATGCTATCAAATTGAAAGGAATTTTTCCTGGCTCACCCACCAAAAGCAGGAGAGTCCTCCACCCTAGGAAGAGAGCAGGTTTGCAGAAGAGGAAGGGAGTTAGATGTATTGTAGAATCCACAAGATCTTTGTCCCACTCTGAGATAACCTACCTCTATTTCTCTGCTTCTCAAGCTCTATGTCACCAGTGTACCCTTTAACAAAAGGATATGGTGAGGGGGTATAGAGAAGATGGTGTAAGGGATCTGGGAAGAAGAGGAGCAACGAGAGCCCTGCCAAGGTCTCTAACTCCTCCTGGATAAAGTGGACAGGGATATTGAACTTCCCAGTGGTACTGAATATGATTTTAAAAAAAAATTAGTAGAAAGACTCTATGGGACTTCCTAAAGGTCACCACAGCCAAAATAGTCACTCCATGGCAGATAGTGGTTTAGATGGTTTCCAGTAGAGATCTAAGTTCCAGGGACCCAAGATGGGATTGGAATCAGTGTCCCTAGGGAAGCCAGCCTGAAACCCATTCAGATCACAGCTGACACACAATGTGTCTTCTACCACACTCATCCGGTGCCCCTTCAGTACTCTACTAAGGGATGTGGTCAGGAGAAAGAACATACGGGAGACATTCTGGTTATGACTGAATTTAAACCTGACTTGACTGAAAAACAGAAATAGATGAATTGGACAGAGAATCCTAAAAAAAAGTCTAAATTAAGTTGTCTATCATTATGCAGACTGAATTCTAAGAGTTGGAAAATCAAATTGAATTATTGAAATAAAGCAAGTTACATTGTCACACATCAGATTTACAACTCAATATTTATAGCTACCACATATGAAAGGCCTTGTGTGTCAGACTAAGGAATTTGGGTTTTATCCTGAAGGCAATAAGAGGTAATTGAAGAATTTCAAATAGAAAAAAATGAGAGAAGCAGATTTGAATTTTATAGAATGCATCCTAGAAACAGTGTGGAGAATGGATTGGTGAATTAAGGAATGGAGATGTAGAAAACCAGAGTAAGGGAGCTCAGCAAAGAGACTTTTGATGTCATCACAGAAATAAGTACAGACCACAGGAATAAGGTATGACAGTGGAGGTGAGAAGGAGAGTCATTTGAGAGTGTTTAGATGACAGCTGTCTCCTCCTAGCCTTATCCGTTCAATCTCAGCAGATTGGTCATTGGGGTAAAATTCTGATTGCTGTACTACCAGTGAGCCACCCCCATTTAAACCCGTTTGCTGCTCCTGCGCTGGCCCTACGGCTCCTGGATTCCCGCACATTTGCTATCACATTTTGTTTTCATTTATTTTACTTTTACTTATTAAAAGGTAATAAACCACCACCTGTAGACACTGATACCATTTTATATATATTACATACATTGACCATATTCTGTGGCTACGGTCTGAATATAAAGTATTTCTAAATTAAAACCATAGCATTCAGTTGACTGAGTACTTCCTTCTATTCCTAAAACTAACCTGCTGTTTCTATAAAAGCTTAGAACAGTGTCTGAGAACAGAACTCCTTAATTAATTCCAATCCGAGCTTTAGAGCTTGTTAGCACCATGATCTTTAGCAAGTCTGTTTATCTCTCTGTAACTCTGCTTACCTGCAAAACGGGCTGGGGGCTGGGGAGTCAGGGGTGATATTAGCACACAATAAGTGCTAATGATTGTATGGGAAATTTGACATTTCTTAAATGTTTTTAAATTTTTAAATTGTATTTGGCACCGAGGAATTTCCTCACCAAAATTTGTCTCATGCTAATACACATTTAAACAAGGTGACCTTCATATTAAAATCTGTAAGTACAAAAGAGTAAACAACCACATAATTCACATATTTCTCATTAGTCTTCACTTTGTTTTTGCTATATATGTACAGATATCTATATGTTTTCAAACTAACTCTAAAACATTTTACAGAAGGACAGGGCAAGTATTGTCCTGTATTTTAGGTGGTTCTGAGTTCAGATGTAAAGGTTTAATTTACAACAATAATAAAGGCTAGATAAGAAATAATCCAAATGAAAAGAAGACTCTTGCCAGTTGGGTTATTTCTGCTGAGCAGAATGTTTATTTTTTCATAGAACAAATTAGAAGTTTTCCAGATGGTTTATCTAAAGTATTTTTCTCTCCTCCAGGCAGAGGATAAATTAGAAGTGTTAGGAAAAGGTCATTCCCACCTCTCCTAGAAGCACATTTTCATAATTAGAAGTAAAGTTCAACCACATATGAAGTGATCTATATTCAATACATCGGTTATACTTGTATATCACAGGTAATTGTTTAATTTGAAGTCTGTCAAAAATATTTTCAGGTAAACAATCACCTTTTGCAGCCTTTTCTTTATTTGAAGCACTAAGCTTCATCATAACACTAGCAGAGGAAATGCATTACACTAATTTGCCAACAGCAACAAATGGAGGATGTTTTTATTCAAATTGTCGCTAGCTAAAAAACATCTAGGTGGATGCATGATTTGTCATATAACAACACATTGTCAGGGTATTATCGGAGAGAAGAGGGGTTTTGTCTCTGGCACAATATCTTCACATTAGGTAAACAATTTATTTCTAACTCGATCCTCCCAAGATGGTGAAGAGGGAAGAATCTAATATTGAGTTTTGCAGGAGAGATTTTATCACCTGTCAAATTAAGATCACTACCTTTGCGAGATGGAAAATGAATCTAAAAGCAAAGCTGAGACTCCAGCAGAAATTCATCGGGATTCTGTGATGGTTTGCAGTTCCACAGGACAGCATGCTGCGGAAATCACAGAGGAATGCAGGCTCTCCACCTGCCAGTCAAGGAAAAGTGAAGCCTCCGTCCAGCCCCAAGCTTACAAACCTGGTCTTGAACATTTTGTGGACTTCTGGTCCTGATCATGCAATTGAACTAAATGGAACAGGGGGTATTAACTAGTAATTATACAAGCAAAGAAGGATGATTCTTATAGATGAAACTTCTCTTAATAATCACAAGACAGTTGTAATTTTAAATAGAGAGACATCATGGAGGTATTTACCTAGTCACACCTTTGCTATTCCTTTGTTGTTTGAAAGGGGCTCACTTACACTGGAGATAAACTTTATCTCTGGATACCGGAGAACTTTCTTATAGTTTAAAGTGGAACCAGAGTCAATTGTGGTGAAAGATGATCTGGAGTCATCTCAGTATCTTTACATTTTAAACTCAGGAAAGCAAAGACATATTAGCATTATCTATGGTCTCTAAGAACTGGGAAACTTGCTGAATGAAATTAAATTTCTAATGCCAAGTACCATCAAGTACCAATTCATTAGAGGGATTGATCAGCTGAATTATTTAGTGTACAATTAGGAAGACGTAATCTGTTTTTCATTATGAAAAATTTTCTCTCTCTCTGTGATGACTACATGTGGCAATGTACCAGAATTCTTTTATGATTCTTGTTATATTAAAAAGGAAACAATGTTATAGTTGTAACATTTAAGTTCAAATGATCCAGGGGAATTTTAAAGACTATTATCACATCTCATGAATATATTTGAACATAAACTCCAGTTCAATAAAAAGACTCCGTAAGTCCCCCTGCAATACTCTAGCCAGGATGTGGTAAAATAAATTCCCTTGAAGTTATTTAGCTCTTTGAGAAAAAGAGTTCTCCAATTTTTTTTTACTTTTATTACATATGAAAGAGAGAGTTCCTTCAATGTTTTCCCAACTTCTCTTGATTTTCCTCTATTTCCAAAATAGAAGAAACCAGAGTCTTTTTAGCTTTCCAATCATTTGGCCTAAGCAGAACTAGTCCATGGTTGTCCTTCTCTGTGTGTGGAGGGGAAAACATAGTAGGAGACTTCCTTAGCCCAGGTTCTGGGAATTCCCTACAGGGTGACATGGCCAATACTTTTACTCAGCAGCCTCCATGGTGACAGCCCTCACCCTGAGAGGAGTGGCCCATTCTCATAATCTCTGCCCAAAAGCCATCTGGGAGAACCTTTCTTTGGGGAGAGGCTTAACCTTCTCAATTGTTGCATTGCTCATGTACGATGTCTTCACTTACAGTGGGAAGGATCAGGGAAAAACCACTGGAAGGGGAAGTAGTTGAGGCTGTGTCCTCCACACTCCACCCCTCGGGATCCCAGCAGCAGCTACACATGCATTTGTTTACATATGCATTATAAACTATTTTATTTGAAGAATGTGTTCCTCTGTTGGTAAAACAAGCATAGTACTTTTCATATAATGAGATTAAGACTCTGATAGCTGCCACGATTGTCGGTGTAATATATTATTGCTTCTGATGAGAAGGGAAAAAAGACCCCAATGTTGGAAACTTAACATTATTGTGTCAGAGTTTAAGGTGGGTCATTTTTTTTCCATTAATTGCAAGAAAATATTATTGGTCTCAACTGCTTTACTAGTTGGACTTTCTACATATATTGTTTAGGGTGAGCTTCACAGATTTTACACAGATATACTTTGGAGATATCATAAGTTTGGTTCCAGACCACTGCAATAAAGCAAATGCTGCAATAAAGCGAGTCCACAATTTTTTTTTTTTTTTGGTATTCCAGTGCATATAAAAGTTATGTTTGTGCTATACTATAGTCTATTTAATATATAATAGCATTATATCTTTCAAAAAAACCAATGCATATACCTTCATTAAAAGTACTTTAGTGTTAAAAATGATAATGATCATCTGAACCTACAGTGAGTCATAATCTTTTTGCTGGCGGAGGGTCTTGCCTCAATGCTGACTGATAAGGGTGGTGGTTGCTGAAGGTTTGGATGGCCATGGCAATTTCTTAAAATAGACACCAATGAAGTTTGTCATGTTGATTTACTCTTCCTTTCATGAAAAATTTCTCTGTAGCATGTGATGCTCTTTGATGGCATTTTACTCATAGTAGAACTTCTTTCAAAATTGGAGTCAATCCTCTCAAACCCTGCCACTGTTTTAGCAGCTAAGTTTATGTAAAATTCTAAATCTTTTGTTGTCCTTTTAACAATGTTTACAGCATCTTCACCAGAAGTGATTTCCATCTCAAGAAACCACTTTTTTTTGCTCATGCATCAGAAGAAACTTTTCATCAATTCAAGTTTTATCATGAGATTGTGGCAATTCAGTCACATCTACAGGCTCCACTTCCAATTCTGGTTCTTGCTATTTCCACCACATCTGCAGTTCCTTCCTCCTCTGAAGGCTCGAACCCCTCAAAGTCATCCATGATAGTTGGAATCAACTTCTTCAAAACTCCCGTTAATATTGATATTTTGACCTCCTCCCATGAATCATGAATGTCCTTAATGGCATCTAGAATGGTGAATCCTTTCCGAAGGTTTTCAATTTACCTGACCCAGATACATCAGAGGAATCGCTATCTGTGGAAGGCATAGCCTTACAAAATATATATATATTTTTTTTTTTGAGACAGAATCTCACTCTGTTGCCTGGGCAAGAGTGCCGTGGCATCAGCCTAGCTCACAGCAACCTCAAACTCCTGGGCTCAAGCGATTCTCCTGCCTCAGCCTCCCGGGTAGCTGAGACTACAGGCATGCGCCACCGTGCCTGGCTAATTTTTTTTTTCTATTTTTAGTTGTTTGGAAAATTTCTTTCTATTTATAGTAGAGACGGGGTCTTGCTCTTGCTCAGGCTGATCTCGAACTCCTGAGCTCAGGCAATCCTCCCGCCTCGGCCTCCCAGAGTGCTAGGATTACAGGCGTGAGCCACCACGCCTGGCCACAAAATGTATTTCTTAAATAATAAGACTCGAAAGTCAAAATTAATCCTTGGTCCATAGGCTGCCTAATGTATGTTGTGTTAGCAGACATGAAAAGAACATTCATCTCCTTGTATATTTCCATCAAAGTTCTAGGGTGACCAGGTGCATTGTCAATGAGCACTAATATTTTGAAAGTTATCTTTTTTTCTGAGAAGTAGGTTTCAATAGTGGGCTTAAAATATTCAGTAAAACAGGTATACTGTCATCCAGGCTTTATTGTTTTGTTCGTTGAGAACAAGCAGAATAAATCTAGCATAAATCTTAAGAGCCCCAGGATTTTTGGAATGATAAATAAGCATTGGCTTCAACTTAGGGTCACCTGATGCATTAGCCCCTAACAAAGGGGTCAGCCTGTCCTTTGAAGTTTGAAAATAGGCATTGACTTCTCCTCTCTAGCTATGAAAGCCCTAGATAGTCACCTATTTTTAATATAAGGCATATTTTCAATGTTTTATCTACATTGAAAATACGCCATTTAGCATAGCCACCTTCATCAATGAGGTTAGATCTTCTGGGTAACTTCGTGCTGTTGCTCCATCAGCACTTACTGCTTCACCTTGCACTTTTATGTCACGGATACAGCTTCTTTCCTTAAAGCCCATGAACCAAATTCTGCTAGCTTCAAACTTTTCTTTCACAGCTTTTTCACCTCTCTCAGCCTTCACAAAATTGAAGAGTTAGGGCCTTGCTCTGGATTAGACTTTGGCTTAAGGGAATGTTGTGGCTGGTTTGATCTTCTATCCAGACTACTCAAACTTTCTCCATACCAATAAGGCTGTTTTGCTTTCTTATCATTCCTGTATTCATTGGAGTAGCACTTTCAATTTCCTTTAAGAACTTTTCCTTTGCATTTACAACTTGGCTAACTGTTTGGGATAAGGGGTCTAACTTTTGGCCTATGTTGGCTTTCAACTTACCTTCCTCACTAGGCTTAATCATTTCTAGCATTTGATTTGAAATTAGAGATGTGTGCATCTTCATTTGAACACTTAAAGGCTATTGTAGGGTTATTAATTGGTCTAATTTCTGTATTGTGTGTCTCGAGGCACAGGAAGTCCTAAAGAGAGGTAAAGATGGGAGACTATGGCTGGTCAGTAGACAAGGCAGAATGCACACAATATTTATCAATTAAGTTCTCCTTCTTATATGGGCATGGCGCATTTTACAATTAAAATAGTAACATCAAAGATCACTGATCATAGATCACCATAATAGATATAATAATAATGAAAAAGTGTGAAATGTTGTGAGATTTACCAAAATGTGACACAGAGACATGAATTGAATACATGATGTTGGAAAAATGGTGCCAATAGGTTTGCTCCATGCAGGGCTGCCACAAATCTTCAATTTGTAAAAAGTGCAGTATTTGTGAAGCACAATAAAGTGAAATGCAGTAAAACAAAGTTTGTCTGTATGAATGCTATGAAGGTTACATACAATTAGGTTCTAAAAACTTAGAAAGGCTTATGATAACTTGCAAAGAGGAATTTTTGACAATTAAAGTTTTATTTAGGGGTAAAGATGAGGTTCTACACTAATAATTTAGTTTTAGGGTATCTCCATCCCTGAAGCAAGTACTCCTTGTTTATTCAAACTTGTTAGAAGCTCTGTAAATATATAGTTATTATTCTGATAGGATAGTAACTAAAGGATAGACTAATGAAGGTAAAAATAACTGTAAGCATCCTCCAGTGTGTCCTTCAACTTATTCAGAAGGAAATGCTGACACTCAAGGTGTTCTTTGTGAAATATCATCAAAGACTTAGATGTTTAATAGCCTCATACAAATGTGGGATAATTTTACTAGGAAAAAATAAATATTTGTTGCATGCCAAAATATGATATCACCACCAAGGACATATATTTTCATTGAAACAATAAGCTGGTTCTGATTACATCAGAATGTTCTTTTATTTGTGTAATTTATTTGATTTGTCATTTACCAACATATAGTAGCAGGAAAATAGTAGCAGTCAGGAAAAGTTAAAGAAAAAATGATTGTAGGAAAATTTAGAATTCTGATTCTTAAGTGTCAGCTAAACCCAACAATATTTAATTTTATCAGGAGAAAAGCTGGACCAATTCATAAAAATGTGGTGTTCTTTAAGGGTATAGTTCCAAAAGCATGAATTTAAAGTATTTTCCATGTTTTGGAAATGAAGTAAAGAAGCCCCAGAAAGATGAACAACCTACTCGGTGATATCCTGTTATTAGAAAACCTAGTTAAAGCCCCAATCTCCATCTGCCAGGCCAGCTTACTTGCTTTCTTTTTCCTATTTCAGGACTTGTTCCATGTGAAGTTGTGTAAGTGTTTTTTTCTCAATTTTATACCCATTGATGGCTCAAAGGTTATACACTGACTTAATTTCACTAAGCACTAACATATCTGTGCTGGTTTGCATACCCCTCACTATTAGTGCATGAGTGAATCTATTTCTGCACATCCTCACAAAACAGTCCATGTGACAGAGCTATTAATAGTCTTTTCCAGAGTCCTTCCTCTGTCCTTTTTCCTTTTTATTTTGGTTAGATTGACAATAGGCTCAGCTTCAGGGGCAAATTGGTGTAAGCAAATTTCTTTGTCAGATATTTACTTTTGTAGCATCCTTGAAGCTAAAAGTTGGTCATGTGACATGCTTCTGCACAATGAGATGCAAAGTGTAACCACTTAAAGATGTAAAGCTAACAAGTAAGAAAACTAGAGGAAAGAAGGCCTGGATGGTATTGCTGAATTCCTGCACCAACCTAGAGCCACCTACCTCTAGATTCATCATCGTGTGAGATATTTACATCTCTTGGTTGCTTAGACCAATATTACATGGGTATTCTGTGCCTTATAATGTAACCAAAAACATTATCTAATATGCTTGTAATTCATCATTTTCCAGTTAGCCATTTCAATGATTTTAAAGTGGTATCTTACTTTTTGTATTAATTTGAATTAAATGTCTCTATCATACCATTGTTAATGATTCAACTTTCATCTCCTGTGAATTTACATCCGTTGCCTATTTTTCTGTCAAAGAATTGCTTATATTTTTAGATATTAATTTTGTTGCCCACCTATTAGTTATTCGTATGTATCTTTGTTAAAGAAATAAAATAATTAATTTTGATACTGTCAGACTTATTTTTCTTATGATTTGTGCTATTTTGGTCATGCTTAAAATGTTTGTTACCATTCCATGGCCATAAGATAATCTAAATTATTTTCGATTTTGTTTATAATTTCACCTTTCACATTTAGGTATTTAATCTGGAAGGTTGAGGGGGTTGATTTTGATTATAATCTTGGCAGGAATTACACTTTATTGTTCTCCATATAATTAGTAAATTTGTCCAATATCATCTATGAGACTCATTAGTGGTGTCATCATAATCTCAGGCAGCATTAGCATTTGGAAACCTCTCTATTGTCCAACCTTCTAAGTGGTACATCTTCATATTTGGTAGAATGTGTCTCCCTTTTTACTTTTTTTTTTTTTGAGACAGAGTCTCGCTCTTTTACCCAGGCTAGAGTGCTGTGGCATCAGCCTAGCTCACAGCAACCTCAAATTCCTGGGCTCAAGCAATCGTCCTGCCTCTGCCTCCCGAGTAGCTGGAACTACAAACATACCACACCCAGCGAATTTTTTCTATTTTTAGTTGCCTGGCTAATTTTTTTTGTCTATTTTTAGTAGAGATGGGGTCTCGCTCTTGCTCAGGCTGGTCTCAAACTCCTGTGCTCAAGCAATCTCCCACCTCGGCCTCCCAGAGTGCTAGGATTACAGGTGTGAGCCATTGTGCTCAGCCCCTTTTTACTCTTAACTAATAATAAACATAATTTTATTTACTAATTTTAGAGTGAGTTTATAAATTTTCTCAAAAATTTCTACTGCTGTGTTGATTAGGCTGGCATTACATTTGCAAACTAATTTGAAAAAAATCTTTAGATTTTTGATATCATCTATAAATATAGTTCAATTCATTTATTTAGTTTTTAAATTTACTTTAGTTTTTTCCTTGATTTTATTTATTTACTTTAGCATTTAGTTACTTCTTATTTATTTCCCTTAACATTTGGTTTTTTATTTCATTTAAAATAGTATTATAGTTTTATGTAAGGTTTTCATGCATTATTTTATTAGGTTATTTCTCACGTACTTTACAGTTTTGATTGTTTCATACATATTTTTAATTTTATAACTTTTTTTGTTTTCTACTCTTAGTTTGGAGGAATAGTCTTAATTTTTGAAGGTTGACCTCAAATCTAAGTTTTTCTATTTCTCTTGTTGGTAATTGTTCAGTTAGTTCTGATGAATTGCCTATGTAGGCAATTTATAATTTTCATCTATAAATAATAATTTTGTGTTATCTCTTAACTTTTATAGCTATTATTTCTTTTCCTTCTCTGATCTTTGTCTAGCACCTTCAGTATTAGATTCAACAGTAGCTATTCTAGTTAGTAGCAATCTTGTGCATCAAGATTTTATCCTACTCAAAATAAGTTTCGCAATTCAGAGAAGAGCTAGAATTAAGAGAACTCTCATTAAATTAACTATGCAAGTTAAGAAGTTAGCTTGCCACAGTTTCATGGGTGCTGACAAAAGACACAAAACTCCTGGGTCAGAGACAAAGGAATATATTATTCATAAAAATAGCAGTATCCAGAGTATTAGTATAATCACACTGGTTCCCCAAACCTCAAATCCCAGAGGATGCTATAAGTGACGGGAGGAGGTTTCATATATAATAGGACTCTTCAAGGGAGAGGAACCCCATCCTTAATGAATCTACCATATTTATAGCAAGCAGTAAGGAAGACTGTACTTTGTCTACAAAGTAGACAAAGAGAGAGACCCGAGGCATTGCACGACCATGTGATGTACTCCTGCAAGGCATTATCTCGTTTTCCAGAATTTCCAGCTGCATCAACAATCCTGAGAAACAGCCCTGGTGAAAAAACAGTCAGCACCTTGCAATTTTGGCACACTCAGTATGATGCTTACTAGAGCCCATGAAAAACTGCTTCCCAATATCATGTTATTGCTCATCTTAAAAAGAATAATATAAATTCTCTACTGAGTACGATGTTAACTTCAGCTTTTTGTTACATAGACTGTATAATTTCAGGATATTTCCTCCTATTTCTGAGAGATTTATCATAAAGAAATATTGAATATTTGTAAGCACATTTGCTCTATCTATTGAAATAACCACGTAGTTTTCTTTTTTAGGCCATAGATGTGATAAATTATAGGTATATAGTGAATATTCAATAATTCTTATGTTTGCAGCATAAATAGAGCTTGATGGCAATGTATTTTTTCACACACTTCTGGATTTACTCAACTTTACTTAACTTATGATTTCATATCTATATTTAAAGTGAAGTGGGTTTATAATTTTCTTTTTATGGATTATAATTTTCTCTAGCAACTAAGGTTAGACTAGTCTTAAAAAATGAGTTAACTTCCTCTTTTTTCTATTTTGTAGAACAACATACCTTTAGCTTTCAAATCTAGCAGAGCACACCTGTAAAATTATGTGGATGTGAGCATGGGGGCTACAGTGTTGGTTTGTTGGATTTTGTTGGTTTTACCTTTGGAATTTATTGCTGAGAAGCTCTGACTATTTTGAAATTTCTTTAATTGTTATTAGTAAATTCAACATTTATCTTCTCTGTAAAACTGTATCCACTTTGTCTAAATTCAGAATTCATTAATATAGAGTTGAGTGCATTTTTAAAATGTCTCATGGTTTTTTTCCCCTTTTTCAGTATGTGTAATTTGGGTCTCGTTATTTTTATTCTCTATTCCACTGAGTTCTGATATCACTTTTATTTCCTACTTTTTGCTTCTTTGGGTTTACTTTGTTGCTCTTTTTCTAGTGTCTTATGTTGAATGCTTAGCACATTTGTTTTTAGTTATTCTTAGTTGCATATTTAAAGTTATAAATTTGTCTCTACTATTTTAGGTATGCCTTGCAAATTCTGAAAAATAATATTGTAATTGGTTTTCAAGCATATGTATTTTATTGTTTCCTATATATTTTCTTTTTTACCAAAATGTTGACAGTTTTTAGTTTCCTGACATAAAGACTTTTTATTTTGTAGCTTTCATGTTGTTAATTAATTTTTAATATTATCAAATTGTGACCCAAAACATAATTTATAAGATGTTTGCTCATCTTATTGAAATCTTTTGTGTGCCCTAAAACATGATTGATTCAACATTGGTTCAAAAAAGCACATATATTCTCTTTTGGATATAGAGTTATTTCTGTTAATAAGAATATCAGTACAGAAATATATAAGTTTGAACACATTAATCAAATATTCTCTTTTTCCATCTGCTTGATCTTTCAGACTTTGATATAGTTGTGTTAAAAACCTCCCAAAACAATTTTTCATTTATATACATCTTTTCACATTAATGTCCTTGTTTTTTTATCTGTTTTTTAATCTATTATTTATATGTTTGATATATCCTATATCAAAGAATATATTGTTAGGTGTATTTAGGTTCATGATCCTTTTACTCATTTAATCTATTATTTATTTTCAGAATAGAAGAGTCTAATACATATCCACATCAACATGGGAAATACAAGGGGAAAAGTTTATCTTTCTACAGTTTTAAAGACCTAATATGTAGTTTTTAATATCTTCTTTTAATGTTCTTTGTGTTTTCCTTTGCTTTCTTTAAATATAATTGATTGTCTGGTGGTATCATCTCCCAAGCTAATCAATACCATATGAAATATGACATAGTGAGATGGATTCTGAAAGTAATTTAAGAGTTAAGTCCAATACCATAACTATCACAAAAAGTTTCAAACAGTCCACAAGACTCCATTGTAGCACCTGATATTCACTTCCAAGGACTACATCCTCCTCCACTGTAGTTATCACTATAAAAAATCTTTCAAGTGCTCTTATCAAGGTTTCTATATGGTTGGTGTGATGGCTTTGAACAATAGTGGCAATTTGTAATATAGTAGCTTCTCTCTTCAATACTCAGAAAAATCAAAGCATATAAAAACTATTTCTCCTGATGCAGTCTAGGATCAAATGAAAGAAAAGGGATTTTGGTCCAATCTAGGAAGACTACTCTTTACCTCACAAATTTTAGTAGAAAAAATGTTTCTGAGGTCTATTTCTATGTGTATTTTGTTATATAAAGATGCAAGAGAAAATATAAAATATTTTTCTACTTCAGAATATCACAGCATGTTTATTTGGAGACTTTAAAAAAATAAACATTCTTTTCTTAGTCAGGCTGTGAATTAACCAGGTATGAGAAACTAAGTCTAAAAATCTATTGCAATCAAACATTTTATATCTATGCCTTTGGAGTATATACTTTCAATTTTTCTATAAAAAATACCTCAAATAACTTAAACACTTGGAAGCTATGCAAATCATATATAGCAAATATTATTTTCTAAAAATAAGATTAGCTTTGATTATTAAATAGACTTTTAATAAACATATAGAATACCTGAGATTTCAATCATCTTACAGAACTGAATTACTATCATTTTCCATGAATCTGCTCTTGCTAGCATCTTGAAGACCTACAAATCACAATCTTGCAAACTCATTTTAATAGATAAAATCAATCAGTGAATAAAAAATATTTATAAATACTTGCTATTCCCTTATCAACAATAGAGTAGCTATGATATGCCAGATAATAAAAAGTTACATGATGCCTCCCTGGCCTCAGAAAGCTCACACTCCAGTAGAGGTACAAGGTATGGTGTTTAATAGCATGAATACACTCATACGTGCAGCAGAGTGATTCATTGAAAACGGTCAATGTTTTCTTTTCGAACTTAGTAATTCACTTCTGCCTGGTGACCTTTTCCCCATCCTCCTATCACCACATGGGAGCAGCTCGGGTTCTATTTGCCCACAGCCTCAGAGAAAATAGATGACAAGGAAAAGGTTTAGAGTCAAAAAAGTCTTGATCAAGGTGTACCAAAAGCCAAGTTTGCCTTAAATAATGGACATGGAAACAATTCATGATGATTATGAGTCAGATTTTTTTTTAGTTTGTTTGCTTGTTTTTTATCTTAGATTTGGTAAAAATTCCATGTCTAGAGAAGTGACATGAATATTCCAAAGGAAGCAAGATGTCTAGAGAAGGAGCTGGGAATACCTTTCAACATCCCAACAAAGGGTTGGCCTGTGTTAACAGGAGTTGGTGGGAGGTGTTATAACCATCATCTATGCATGTGAAATCTCAGCACAAAAGAGTTGATTTGGAACCTGCTTCCCATCTTGAACACTGGAAAGTTTCACTGTCTCAGAAATTCTCCATATCTCTGTAGTCAGAAAATTTGAGTAGCAACAAAGACTCTACATGATATGCCAGGTGTACATAGAGCCGGAGGCAGCTCTCTCACTGTCTCCCACTGCACAAAATCACTTAGGAGAGCAGCCAAAGTTTTCTGTTCCTTCAAAAAGGGAGCAAACGTTGAGAGCGAATGTATATCCACAGACCTGACAGTATCTTGGGGGATTGACAAGCAGATGCCGCAGAGGAATATGGCATAAACCAGAGACTGGAATTAAATGGAGATGTAGACACTCAGCTGATATCAATAAGGAAAATGCAAACAATTCAGGACCAGATTCTGCAGCTCCGACCCCTCAGTCCCCCTCCCAAAACCTCCATGCTATTATGCTGTATTAAATATCGAGCAACTTACATGCCACATTGGAACGGAAAACAAAAAAGCAGTTGTGTGTGTAGGGATCCCTAAATGAATGAATTTACAACCTTCCTGTCTCGGGGTACAACTGGGATGGGGGACTTAAAAGAGAAGCAAAGTTTTGTTATGCAAATAAAATTTTTTCCACACCCCAAAAATTGGTGGATAGAGAGTTAAATGGGAATAATTTTTCATAGTGTTCACTTCAATGGCTCCTGCCAAAAAATTGTGAAGGATATAAAATTTTACACTTCTTTCAAGTTAGCTTGCCACAGTTACATGGATGCTGGTAAAAGACACAAGACTCTTAGATCGGTGATGAGGGACAATTTATCACCCATAGCTGTAACAGTGGCCAGAATATCAGCATTTTTAGTGCCAGCTCCCTGAGCCCAGATTCCCATAGGTAATAATAATAGGGTCAAATGACACCAGCAGTGGGTCGTATTACAGGAGAGCAAGTCTGAATTTAGGAAACCCAAATCTTTTGTAATGAGCAGTAAACACGCCTGCCCTTTGTTCTGGAAGGAGATATTACCTCTATTTTTTCAGGGCTGTTTGCTATCAATCACCTTGAAAAAAGAGTTCAGAACAAAGGACAATCTGCGCCTTGCTCACAGGTGTTGCAGAAATTTCAGAGATCCATAGGGATTTGTCTCCCTGCACTGTACCAATCAAGTACAAAGTAAATGTTGACTATTATTATAATTATTATTACTACTATAAAGCAGTTAATATAATGCATTATCTACTTACTATATCACTATTTCCTAACATATGCTATACTATTAGTCTAAAAAGTTTTTATAAGTAAGCATTTGATTCAATCAA
>NW_012149953.1:1086132-1098761 GCF_000956105.1 Propithecus coquereli
GACCCATTAGGTGTGAATTTACCCATCTCCTCCTCCCCGCTCCCACTTGCCCGACAGCCTATGAATGTTACTTCCATATGTGCACATAAGTGTTGATAAATTAGTACCAATTTAATGGTGAGTACATGTGGTGTTTGTTTTTCCATTCTTATGATACTTCACTTGGAAGAATGGGCTCCAGCTCCAGGATAATACAATAGGTAATTCCTCATTTTTTTTTTAATGGCTGAATAGTACCCAATACTATACATATACCACATTATACTAATCCACTCATGTGTTGATGGACTCTTGGGTTGTTTCCACATCTTTGCAATTGTGAATTGTGCTACTATAAATAGTCAAGGGCAGACATCTTTTTTATAGAATGCCTTTTTTTTCCTTTGGATACATACCCAGTAGTGGGATGGCTGGATCAAATGTTAATTCTACTTTTAGTTCTTTGAGGTATCTCCGTATTACTTTCCATAGAGGTTGTTCTAGTTTGCAGTCCCATCAACAGTGTACGGGTGTTACTACATGTCCACATCCATGCCAACATGCATCGTTTTGAGACTTTTTGATAAAAGCCATTCTCACTGGAGTGATTTCTCATTGTGGTTTTGATTTGCATTTTCCTGATGACTAGAAATGTTGAGCATTTTTTCATATGTTTGCTGGCCATTAGTCTATCTTCTTTTGAAAAGTTTCTGTTCATGTTCTTTGCCCACTTTTTAATAGGGTTGTTTGATTTTTCTCTTGCTGATTTTCCTGATTCTAGTTATCAGCCCTTAATAAGATGTGTAGCATGCAAATATTTTCTCCCATTCTGTAGGTTGTCTATTCTCTCTAATGATAGTTTCCTGGGTTGTGCATAAGCTTTTTAATTTGATCAAGTCTCACTTATTTATTTTTGTTGTTGCTGTGATTGCCTTTGGGGTCTTATTCATAAATTCTTTGCCTAGATCGATGTCTGTACGAATTTTTCCAACATTTTCTTCTAGCATTCTTATGATTTCATGTCTTAGGTTTAAGTCTGTTGTCCATCATGAGTTGATTTTTTTCAGAGGTGAGAGATGCGGATCCTGTTTTAGTCTTCTACATGTGGCAAATGAGAACTAGTACCTTCTTCCCAAACTAGAGACTGTAGTATATCAACAAGAATTAATTGATTCATACCAGCATTTCTCAAATTGTGAGAAATATTAACAGATGCAAATAGTAGGTTTTTAAATTTTTATATTAAAACTATAGAAGTGAAACAAATAGTGTATATTGTTATGAACTTAATTGTATCCCCCCAAAACTCACATGTTGAAGACCTAATCCTTGCTATGACTGTATTTAAAGATAGAGCTTTTAAAAAGGTAAATACAGTTAAATGAGGTAATAAGAGTGAGATCCTAATCCTTATAAGGGGAGGAAGAGAAACAAAGGATGTGCATGCATACAGCAAAGGACATGCTGGGTCCATGGAGAGGAGACCATCGGCAAGCCAAGGAGAGAGGCCTCCAGAGTAACCTAATCCCTGGCACTTTGATCTTGGACTTCTAGTCTCTATAACTATGAGAAAATAAATTTTTATTTTTTAAGCCACTCAGCCTGTGGTATTTTTTACGGCAGCTCTAGCAAACTAAGACACACCAGTTGCAAATATCTTTGTTATTACATGATAATCTGTGTTCGAGAAAAGATATCTTCTTCTAAATGATATCTGGAAGTTGTCCTAGTGACGACTTATTTCATTTTGCTCTTTTAATCATTTCCCTTTTAATAAGAATTTATTTTTTCTAATGCGTTAACTTTTGTTCTGATACAACGTTTAAGTATATACCTGAATCAAATTTTTACAATTTCTGCTGCAACTAATTTATCTGTCCTGTGATTTTTCCAATCTGCTTTAATGCAATATACATGTCTCCTTCTGGTGTTCTCTCAATGTAGTATGCTTTTAAAAACTATCCTTTGCAAGTCTGTTTGGGAAATGATAATTTACCATACCTAGAGTGCAGCTGCATTCTCAGAAAAATCTATGCACTGTAATGTTATGTGAACAAACAATTGACAAATAATGATAGTTAAATGTGTCATTTTCCTTCTTTCTCCTTGCTTCCCAATTATCCTTGCATGTATACTTTCTAAACAATGCCTTCAAAAGGCAGTGTTGATATAAATGCATCTTAAACTGATTTCCCCAGATCTGAGTACCAATTATTTTAACTGAATGTAATTCACTTCACCTCAATTCCTTTTAACAAAGTCATGTATAATGCTCATCTAGAATGCTCCAGAATGTATTCTATGATTTCACCCATCCGTTGTTTTAACCACTGATGACCTAAAGAATAGCAATTCATTTTAATGGTCTGAAAGTTTCCAAAACTGTTTTTTTCTGCTAATCCATAGCAAGTTTGTTTGTTTATCATACACATACACATAGAGTGGATAACAACATCTGCGTGTCTGTATTCCTTTTAGCAAGTACAACCCTCAGCCACCAGGTCTACATGAATTAACTTTTCAATGTCAAACCAATCCTATCTCAACAGCTCTTAAGAAAGAAATTTCTTAAGAAACCATGTCAATTCCAAATGATTCAGAATTTCTATCCTTAGCACAAATTTTCTTCTTTCAACCTGAGCTAGTGTTAATATTTTGTTCCTTAGGCACCCATGTGTGTATGTGTCCATGATGTGGAAAGCAATGTTTCTAAGAGGACTAAAAATGTATTCCAATTTGCCTCCCAGGTTTTTGGATGTGCTTATACCAACTAAAGGAACCTAGAGTCACTTAAAAATGCTATTTACTCCCGGGTGCAATAAGACCAAAAGAATACATCCACCAATGTTCACATGACTACTTCTATCATAATAAAGAGCCTTAGCACCATGGTAAACTTTTCAGATCAACAAAATATGTTTACTTATAAGTAGATCCAAGCTCTATTTATGATGCCAGACATTTTTGTAACAAGGGCTTCCCTGCATTTCTGCCAGGAAAATAGAAATGTGGTCTGAATCATTATATGGCACTTTTAAAAAATGTTGGAACTCTTTAGGGAACATCATTTTTTAACAAGTATTCAGTCAATCCAATAGAAATCTATAGCTTTCCTAGTGATAAAAAAGAGTGAGGTACTAAAAATATCTCAATTTTCTCTTTGAATAAGTAATAATAATTGCGTTCTTAGTACGTGCCAGATACAAATATTATTTAATCCTCACAACATAAGAATTAAAATAATTTTGTGAGGTAAGTTCTATTATTATCCACATGTGAGAAGTACTGAGGATTACACAAGAGGAGGAAACTATTCAAGTAAAAGCAGTGACATACTGATAAGCGGACTTTGGGAAGCCTTCTACCCCAGGGTACACAATGAGGGGCTGCATCGTATAGAGAGAATTTGAAAATGATAATAAAAAAGACTAAATGTCGGTTTGCTTTATATTATGAACCAGAACTGATGGTGATAAAATATTCCTCCCAGAAATAAAAATTTAAATAAAAATTTAAAAATCTATATCCTAAACAATTGCTATAATTACAGTTGAGTTTTAAGTTAGCTTACTCCTATCATTTACTCTTTAATAAACATTATATTCCACATACTCATTTTAAAGTAGAAAACACTACTCATGTTTGGGTGTGCAATAAACTCGAGAGTATCATATACCATTAACAGAGAACATACATTACACATCACTGATAGCCATGCCACAGCAGATGGGTTGCTGATCTTTCTCTGAAGGCATTCTTACTCTTTCCCATGAAATTAAGATTGTAGTTATCTTTTAGTCCACAGTCTGTATTACCTAAATAAATTAACTGATTGATTAATTAATAATCAATAAATAAAGTGGGGTTTCAAATTTGGTGGAGATTTTAAGAACACTTGATATTATTTTACTACAGGATTTTTGATTACCCAAGGCCTGGTCTGCAAAGGGCTCTTTTTCTATACCAGTTTCTGAAGAAAACTAGAAACATTAAAAAAAAAAAAAAAAAAACCCTGGTGAAAATGCATCACTTCATCAATTGAGCCCAGGTACAGTGCCTTCCAAATGCAGAATCTCATGAATCACAGTGGAAGTAGGAAGCTTAAGGTCCTGGCTTGAGCAGGGGCTCCACCAAATATAAAATTATAATGTTGATGTGCTCTTTTCCACCTATTTGTTTGCTTTTCAAACATTCTAATAATCCTCCCCTCTACACTTTGGTTTTATCTAAGTATTACAAAGATAGGAGGTCTAAAAGGAGTCAACTGGCCCTGTGATTTATTGCAGTGGCCACAAATGGCAGGACATCCCCATCAACCTTAGGGGTCATCTCCCAGGACTACCCTTGTGTGGTGGTGAAAAGCAAAGTTACTGAGGGGCTGAGGTGAGATCTCAGTGGCAAACAAGGAAATCTCCCTGCGTCTCCTCTCTCGTCACCTCCCAGCACATGGACCTCCTGAACAGCTTCTGATATCTACAGCTGGATAATCCCAACCCACAAAACTGATTAGTCTGTGTAAATCTCTTCTGTGCGCTGACATTATAATAAAGGCTTCTGTGCTTTTTCCCAGAGTCTTTTACTATTTTTTAATAGCTATCACTATTTAAACTTACTTCTGAATTATCTCCAAATTATCTCTCCCAAATCTTTAAAGGACCAGAGAGAAATTTAACCATTTTTGTGACTTGTACCGTATCTATTCATACTGGTTCCACCTCTTGTTTGCGCTCTTTAATTTTCTAAGTACCACTGAAGATGAAGAGTTATGTCACTGAACGACCATACACGCTGGTCCATCTGTGGTCTGGACATAATTTCCTCTTATTTTCTCAGTTATTATGTGTACCTTTTGCATTTTATCACTTAGGTGGTCACTCCAAATTGGGGTAGAGGATATTTTGGGGATGAGTTAGACTCTCTTCTCTGGAAATCTTGTTCCCTCTATTTATATGGTCATGGAGGAAGCTCCCAGCAGTCATATTTATCCCCTGGGACACTACCTACTGGACATACTCAATATTGCAGTTCATGGTGGGCAGCTGACCCAAGTAGGCCAGTCAGAGTCCCTTATCCTTAAATCAATAAATGGCATGAAGAGATTATATTCTCAGCTGGAAATGATTTATAATACAGAAGACAGGAAAACTTGTCAGCTAAATGGGGATCTATTTTCTGCATATAGGTTTGTGAGCTCATACAACGGACCATGAGGAATACGGAGAGAAGACTGAAGCAAACATAAAGAGGCGAGAGAGAAAAAGAGAAAGAAAGACAGACACTAAACTCCGGTGTGATGCTGGCACCGAAGAAGTGCTCAATAAACATCTGTTAAACGAATGCATGAACAACTGTGAGAGTGACTCCAAACATCTTTTTAGACCCTGATTCCAATATCTTCCTAAGGTCTGGGAGGAATACATTCCATTCATATAACAATAAGTTTTCTATTTTAGCTAGGTCACATTTTTTACCCAAAAGACTGAAAAAGAAATACAGTTTATTCCTGTACACCTATTAAGGTCAAACTCAGCTAAAGAAATCAATGTGGTAATATTTACAAATCCCTTTCAATTTAAAGTCCATAGAATAGGCAATTTGCTTCTATATGACTTTAAGATTAGCATCAAACATTCTCAAAGCCACCTTAAAGACATTTACCTACAGAGGGATCATACTGGTAAAACTAAGCACGCACACACACCCACACAGTATACCTACCTTTATTATTTATGTATTTGTTTGTTCATTTATTATCCCTTTGAAAGATAAAATGATATCAGATACAGACAGTGTGCTACCAGGGTCCTCTTCAAACTGAAGGTCTATAAAATGGGCATACAACTGTCCTATTTTATTTATGATTAAATGTTTTATTATACATATATTATAAACATCACACCCACCTTCCTGTTATCTTCTTCATTATTATACATAGGCCATATTGGGCATGATATGACAATCTAAGGCAGTCCTTCTCAACTAGCAATGGTTTTGTGCCCAAGGGGACATTGGCAACATCCTGAGACATATTTGGTTGTTGCAACCTGGAGAGGGAATGCTACTAGTATCTAGTGGGCAGAGGCCAAAGATACTACTAAACATCCAACCATTTATACACAGGACGGTTCCCCATAACAAAAAATTATCTGTTCCAAAATGCAATAGTGCTAAAGTTGAGAAACTGTTGTCTATGAACAACCATCCTGAAGTCCTGAAATAGAGTTAAGCTAGCATAGATGTACCATTTATGACATGAACAGAGACTGACTGGCTGATAGGACCTCCACAGAGAGGCTGAGATAAGATAACCATTAGCCAAGCACTTTGAAGAAATACTTTAAGATCTTAAAGAACAACATAACTAATAATATAACATCCATATAGATGACAGGAAAACCACATGGCAGATAGACCTCAAGATGAGACAATCACCAGTACTTTCAGACAGAGATTCATTGGACCAATTTCAACCAAAGTGTTAAAGCTTCCTGAAGCTTTGTCTCTACATTATGGGAAAAAAGCCACCACTGCCAGAGAAGAAAAGCTATCAGCAACTTCTCTCCCTTTGCTCTCACTCAGACACTAACAGACTATAATCCCCAACTGTGGCAGCATCTTCAAACACAAGAGATAAATGTAAGTGTGGTTGGGTATATTCCAGCTAATAATCAAGCAGAAAACAATGTCCAGGCCTGGGGGAAATTGACTAAAATAGAATTGTAGACAGAAGCATAATTCATGTATACCTAAAAGTAAGCTTTAGAGAAATCCTGATCTAATTACTAGTTTTGCATGAAAATATTGCCAGAGACTGCAGTATTTATTGTCAATGAATTCTGCAATGTTGTCTAAAATCCAAGCACATTATTTAAAACTTTAGCACATCAATTTATGTTAATGACTATAGGTAACTTTAATTCAAACTGACAAACAGTTGGAAATAAAAGATAATGTAACGGCATTCTAATTAATAAATATTACTTTTTTTAGTTCTAGGCTGATTTTTTTTTAGTAAATTAATGTAAACACACCTACAAATGCATCTCACACAACATCACATCGTTAATTCATTTTATTAGTCTGATGAATGTTTATCATCACAGTTTCACTACAATACTAAAATAAACTAGATCTTTCTTTGTTGGCTCTACATCAGCGATTTTCCTACTGTAGGCCACAGAGCTATTGTTATGGGTCTGTCAATCTATACATGTGCGCAAAGCACAGCCTTAGGAATAATATGTCTCCCTAACACTGTTTTGTTCCATGTAGTTGCTAATGTAATGAGTAAAATAAATATTTTATGACAAATTATTGAATTAATACTAATGTATTTTCCATCAATAGGTGGTAGAATCACAATTATTATCAACTCTGCAGAGACTTTTTTGTTATTTTAAAAAGAGTTTTATCTTCAGAATGCTAAGAACTACTACCCTATGCTAGGAGAGCTGAATTTCTGCTTATGTTCCTTGCATTTATGTAAAAAAGTCAGCTAACCATGGGATATTTCTTCTAATTCCACATTTGCTCACTGTGGCATTCATAGCACAGCTGTCCAAATCCACCTCGGAATTCATATTTTCCTCCAAGATCAAAGTTTAGTGTACTTAGCTGTGGGCTTTGTTGATCCATTCCTCTTGAACTTCGTTTGGGCCCATAATTACATGCCCAATATAGAGAAAAATGTCAAGAAAGAAACAGATTTCAATTTCAAGCTTCAGAGGAGTTCTGATAATAAAAATGTGGTGAAAATGATGAAAAACTACCTTGACTGATGTACTCTTGTTTTTAGGGACAATGTACTATGTGGTAGCTGTGAGAAAGGATACGTGTCAATTCTGAGATTAGGCCTTTGCCAGGGAAAGTTGTCATTTTTCAAAAGGAAAAGCTCCTTTTGATGTAGGAAAAATGTCCAGCCATGCTACTTGCTATGCAAAAACAGTGGGATTGCTTTCTGCATGCCAGAAGCAGGGCAAAGGTACAACCCACCCATTGCTGGGGCCCATTAGCATCTTTTGTCATAATACATGGCAAATGGACCAGTAACTACCCACTGCCAATTAGAGTGATGATGAGCCAACCTAAAATAGGCAGGTGAGCAGAATAAGTGCCCCTGTGGTTTGCCAATTACCTAAATTATCTGCAGTAGTTTTAGTGCACAGCTACCATGAATACAAATACAAAACACTCTAGTATTCAGGGGAGTTAGGCGCTGCTTGGTGTCAAAAATCAGAGAGAAAATAAGCAGAATTTTCAGAAACTGAGTTCCAGCAATTGTGATATCCAGTTTCACCCAGATGAAATACCATCCTGCATTTTGTTTGACAATTCTGTCTCCCCTAGGAAGGACTCCCAAAATGATGAAGCATCAATTCTGTGCTTGATGTCACCAATCAATTGCACAAATCGTTCCCAGTGATTCTCACTAAATGGACATTGGAACGAATCTACAGCACTGACTGAAAAGTTAGTATTGGAAGACCTCAACCAAATAAAACTACATTTACCAGAAAAAAAAATCATTTATAGTAGATATGGGGGAAACAAGAAAGCAAAGGTAAGAAAGAGACTTGTAATTCCTGTCATTCCCTCAAATTATAAAGAAAGATCATAAACGAAATCAACAATGCCCTTTGTTGAAAACACTTTGGAGCAATCATGAAATCCAAGCAATAGCCTTGTGAAAAGACTTCATTCTAGAACATCTACTTTGGTAACAGCTCCGCTACACTGTCAGTGGAAACCACTTTCAATTTTGCATTGTTCCCACATTTGCAGTTACTAGGAACAGTGACAAAGCTCGACACTATTTTAAGGGCAATGCGACATTTTTTAATGAAAAAAGAAAAGGTGCTAACTTGTGTGTTTACCATTTCCCATCTTTCAGAAAATTGCTCACATAGCTGTCCCCAAATTTGGCATTGTATGTGGATACATGATCTGACGCCACTATATTCGTATTCGCTCGAACTTCTTAAGAGTTTAAGGTTAGCATACAGCAAGTGATTTCAAAAGAATAGTCCTGTGCTCACTGGATGATATGTAGAGTGGCTGTGCTTAATGTTAATAGCAGCAGTCAGGAATCTGAGTTATATTGCTCTGGTATTGAACTAATATGTGATCTTTGACAAGTCACTTAATCTTTCATCTTTCTTAACTGTAACAATAGTTTATCTAAATTATAATAGCAGATAATAATACCTTGCTCAAAGTAGTGTGGTAAGACTTGATTGATTGTCATGTGTGAAGCACTTTAAGGTCTTTGGATAAAATGTATTACTAAAGTGCACGGCATTAATATTATTCACCCATTAACGATGTTTTCCTGTGTAATGGTCCAATATACTATCAGTTTAAGACACATATGGGGATACTCTTAAGGTGTAGTAAGAGAATAAGTGTTTTACTGCTTCTTGCACACACTGGCATTGTACAAACTAGTCTATAGAATATTCAATATAGTTACTAAATTCCACACTGACTGTTTTATTATGCTAATTGATAATCTAGTGTGCTCCGAAGATTAAAGAAAAATGAAATTAAACTGAAAAATCAAAGGGTAACAACTTTATAATACCTCTTTAATTTAGCGAAATACAATTAAAGTCACACAGTGATAGAATTGACTCTGAATACTAAGATGACTATAATTGACAAAGTAAATGCTACAGAGCCAAGCTGAATAAAAGCAAAGGAAAATGCCAATAAAATTCAGTGTCATGGGATATCCATGTAGGCTCACTAAAATAAACTATAAAACGTCCGTAGATGTCACTGAAAAGGATGTTCTGAAGATGCTTATGTCACTAGAAAATGTTTCTGAAATCAGATAAAAATGCACACTTGTAAAAGTAACACATTCATTATTGCCTTTCTTAGAGGAAAAACAGTGCAGAGAAAGAATTAGACTTTACTAAGCTTATTTGAATTACTTGGTATTTGTAAACACATTGGACTCAATACTGTCTGATTTAAATAAAAACATACACAAACCATGCATAAGCACACACATGTATACCTGCACATGCACACATGTGCACGTGTGCGCACACGCATATGAGATCTATGAATACAGTAGTACATGGTTTAAATGTCCAAAATACCAACTTCAGTGAGTTTGCCTTATAAAGCCAACAGGAATCAGCTTCTTCTCTTACAGTTTCACAACTGAAGTTCTATATATGATTGCAACCTGACTAATACTTAGATACTGCTGGGCGGTGGTAAACCAGTACAAAGTCTTAGGTCAGCAGTTACATAATAACTTTAAAATACTTGTGCAATTCCACTTCTGGGAATTTAGCATTCATAAGGCTGTTTTCTTGCATCCTAAGACATGTTCACCAAAAAACCTGGAAGGGCAGAGTAACCTACATCAAAAACAAACTATCTCCAATGAGTAACAGTAAATTTTAAATTAATGCAAATGTTATATTTTACTCTATATGTTTTGTTTTGGAGATAAACTTTTTCCCAAAAATTTAAGTTGAAATTGACACTCTAAGATGGTGTGTCATGTTATTACTACATCTGTCTGTAATCCTCAGGATACCACAAGCAAAGATACAAATCTAGCAATAGCAATTGTGAAAAATACCATGAGGTAAATGGACAGGGAAGAGTGCTAGAGTGAAAATAATTGGGAAATTCTTATTTTGACATAACGGCATCTTTGAGGAACAGGTTTGTGTAAGGGTGGGGAGGGGCAAGGGTAACTGGAAGTTTATTTGAGACCCTTTTTTTCTAAATGTAGATATTTACTTTTAATTAGCTTAATTATTGTAGCGCTGTGAGTTTTAAGAACACATATGCAATATTTTAGCAGAACTGACTATACCAGCTTTCTCTATGTAATAGGATTATGAATGATTTTTAAAAATAAACTGTCTTGCTTATTTGAATTTTTATAATGCTTATACTACTTTTATTAGAAAAGGAAAAAAGCCGTTAACATTTTTGGCAGAATATAGGATAAAGTTGCTTTCTGAAACATTGAAGACTGCTCTAAAAGTTCCAAATTTTTTCTTATCACTCATAAAATCTTACTCAATATGTACAACTTATATGATTAAAATGCAAAAATAGTATTTATATTTATAAGCACTAGAGTCCCAGAAGCACCTACCTTTTTTGATAATTTTGAACAATACATCTATAGTTTTCATGAGAAAAAGGTTTTAAAAGCAACACTTAGTATCTCCTGAATGTATCAGTTGAAAATTATTTTACGTTAAAGTGAAATTTTAGGGAGGCTGCTCCCAGCTTAAAATAATAAAACATTCTGGATTCAGGATGACACTTTTTTAAAGTAGCTATGTATCTTCTGGACCTGAGTGCCAGAAATAGCATTAAAATCATTGATAATGCAAAATTCCTCCTCCACAACCAAACAAATTAATGTTCGTCATGCCCACCAAGGATATCAAAGGGAAAATAAATTCCTACTCCTCTCATAATATTTCTGGAAGAAAATCATCATGAACAGAAATAACGCAAGGGAGTGGGATAATGCCAGTCAGGATTTATGTGCCAGTCTGTTTATACATGTCCCTGCTCAGTTGGATTTCTTCAGAGGCTGGCCTCCTCTGTAAAAGGTATTCATATCACCCCAATCACTCACTCAAATGTGAACCACCCAACTGAAAAACAACCCTAGTAACACTCTCTCTCTTTACACGTACATACATTCATACATATGTGTATGCATATGTGTGTGTATATATGGGGGGGAGTAGTGTACTACACACCCATTTTTTCCTGAAGTTTCAATCTCTCATAATGCATTTTAAAATTGATATTATACACACCTGCTAAAGAAAGAAATAACAATTTATTCCTCTTTACAAGGCATTGGGCATATTGTTGAATCAATATTGTACCCATGGCATTTCTTAGAAATTGCTTTCTTGGTTACATTAGCTAGGATATCATCTGGATAGCGTTGTTATTTACCACATTCAGATTAAATGAGAAGGCATATAACTCTTTGGGAATATATAATAGCTACAGATCTGTAAAATATGTCATTAAGCAAATAGTTGAAGCAACATTCTAGTAAGGTAATGTATTCTTGTCTTCAATCATAAAGTATTAAACAAAATCTTTCAGCTTCCCAAGCCTTTAATCTATTCTCTATTATTTTCTATTAGTGTTCAACATTTTTAGTATCAGAAACTAGAAATTGATGAGGAAACTGTCTCATTTTTAGTGGGCAGTGAAGTGCAGTTTTAAGAGCAAAGCATGCGAGTTACTCACCTGGATTCTTTTTCTGGTTTTACCATTTATTCTCTATGACCATGGGCAAATTACCTGTACTATAAATATCAGTTTTCCCAGTAAGAGTCTCATAGGATTGTCATGACAATTAAGTGAGATAATCCATGTCAAGCAGTTAACACAGTAACTAACACATACTAAGATTTCATATTGTAGTTATTATTAGGCTGCATCTCCAAAATAATGATTTTCCAAAAAAGAACACTGCCCTCTTGCAGACTGCAGAGAAACTACTATTAAAGAGACAAATAACAGTTGAATTTTTGTTTACTGTAGAAACATATTTCATTTTGTTTTAATTGCTATATTGCCGTATATTTAGGGTATCTTTTTTATTTCTAAGTTCAATACAAAACAAGATAATTAAAATT
>NW_012149953.1:1106911-1107776 GCF_000956105.1 Propithecus coquereli
ATTCTTGATCACTTTTAGTCTGGAAACTCTCTTTTTCTCATGATTTCTCTAAAATTATAGGCAGTGGCTTTGAGATGATATCTACAAATTGTTTTAGAAATCTCAGAGATTTAAGATTCAAGAAATTGATCAGGATTGCAATTCAAAGGAATAACTAACTCATAAAATGGGGATTACCCATAATAGAATTTAGCATGAATGGAAAGGGCTTGAACAGTAGTCAGGAATCCTGGATTCTGGCCTAGGTTAATTCTTTGAAAGTAATCCCCATGTATCACTTATTTTTTGATACCAGTGCCTATCTCAAAGACTAGTACATAATAGATATTTATTAAATGTTTGTTGATTAAATGGAATCTAATTTATCTGAATTTGGAGATAACACATTGAAAGCATGTAAGTACTCCTTTACTATCTCATCTCATTTATTGGGCCTTAACACCCCTGCCATAGTTGTTTTTTTGTTGGTTATTGAAAATCATTCTCCTTAATTTAAGAAAGTCAAAAAATAAATTGGTTATTGAATCATAAAATTTTAACTGCTTTTTCTATGCCATTTGTGTGAAGAGTTGAGGAGCTGTACCTTTTCTGTATTTTGTATGAAAGCATATCCAGAGATTGAACTGGGAATAACTTCTGAAGTGCTGAGTGAAAAAGGAACAGATGAATGAAAGTTGGACTTCAATCCAAATACTTTAGAAGAGATTAATTTAATTGAGGCTGTATAAAACACCTCCATATTTTCCAACATCTCTTGAACTAATCTCGGAAAATATCTCTCTTTTTCAGTGTAATAGAATCTGCAAACACTCAAGACTTGGTGATATTAAAATGGGATGCTTGGAAAATATGAGAATTTAAAGCT
>NW_012149953.1:1108771-1109467 GCF_000956105.1 Propithecus coquereli
TGATGCTAAAAAAGTTTAAATAACTTGCTAAGAGTATGTTGCTAATAAGAGCCAGAGTTAGGAATCCGAGACTAAGAACACTGTATCAGATTTCCACTTCAGTCACATGTCTGCTTTTGACATACCATTCACATATAAACACTCTGAAACCAGTATGTGGAAAAACAAGGTGTGGTCTTTACTTAGAAGGGGTTGATTTGTACAGCTAAAAGAGGGAAAAAATTCTAATGGTCATTCAATGCACCTAAAATGCCAATGCTCTTAAAAATAGGTCTATTAGTAATGAAAATATGAAGTTCCCAGGACTGTGAAAGCCCTGCTTGACCATACAGTGGGTCTCAGGAGGCGTGCCTGCTTCCAGGGCTCTCTGGCTTGGCTGCTCTCCACTTGTATTAATGTATAAACAGCTAGGCCTGCAAACCCTCAAAGACGTAAATAGCTACAGCTTGTGACAAAGATTCTGCAATGCAGAAACACTCTGTACTGTGTATTCAAACTCTCCGACTTTTTAAATACTCCGATCACTACATGCTAAGTAGTAGTTGGGCACCCAAATGGCCTTTTAAATTGAGTCTGAACTAGGCCTAGAAGATATAGTCCTACTATTTCTTTTTATTGGAAATACATACAATGAGATATATTGGTGTGGTAGAATCTTCCTTCAAGTTGAGCAAGATGAAAAGTATATTTTCTTGA
>NW_012149953.1:1117287-1119708 GCF_000956105.1 Propithecus coquereli
AATATTGATTTATATCATGTTATTAGTTTATAAATATATGCATTTTTCTTTTTACTTTCTTATATCTTCACGTTTTCATTAATCAACATTAAAAACTTTAAAGTGTGTATCATGTCTAAATTAATAGATCAAAAACATTGGAAAATAACCATATCTCAGTTTATTATGAGTGTTTTAAAGAAAGCACAATTTAGGTTTAGATCATAGAAGAAAACAACAGATATGGAAAAATAGAAAGAAAATTGTGAATACTTTCTCATTATGTAGATTTATCTTT
Source organism: Propithecus coquereli (assembly GCF_000956105.1). Classification (NCBI taxonomy): domain Eukaryota; kingdom Metazoa; phylum Chordata; class Mammalia; order Primates; family Indriidae; genus Propithecus; species Propithecus coquereli. Next base: position 1,117,565 of record NW_012149953.1, read on the forward strand.
CATAAATATGAAATATCTTTATGTATATACTTTTGTTTAAAAAAAAAAGACCTAAGTGGCTAAACCTAGTAAAATTAGAAAATCTATCAGTGTCTACTTTTTGGTAAATAATAATTAAATTTCATCCATATAATTTTTAGGTTTTATATAAGATGCTAATTCTCTTATGCACTCCAAAGTCTATGAAAATATCCCCTTAAGAATTTTAATATTTCCTAAAGTAGTAAAATATAGTGTTTGAATAATGGCAAGCTTTATATCCTTGCAAAAAGACAGAATGACTTAGTTTATGTTTCATTTTATGTAAATCCACTTTGGATTCAAAGGTAATGTGATCTGCAATTAAAATGCCTGAAATAAGAAAACACACTATAAAAAAGTGTTGTGGCAGGAGCATCAACCCCCCAAAAATCATTACAGAATTACAGCCAACACATCTGAATTATTCTGTAGAAAGACCCAAGATTAAAAAAAAAAAAAAAAAAAAACATTCAACACTGTGTAAAGCAAACTAGAATGGAACAGTGGAGTTGACATGCTGGACTCCCATTTCAATTCTGACACTTATGCTTCTGAGTGTCAAGGCCAGATAGTGGGCCTCTCTTGGATTCAGTTTCCTCTTCATCTACTCACTCCATAGGGTCATTGTGAGGGAATTGATGCAAGCTTCCTGCAACACACAAAGAGCTCAACAAATCATAGTTATTATGTTCATGAGAATATAATGTTGTGTTCATACATTTCCAAACAAATGCTAATAAAATTTCATATTTTCCCCAGAAAATAAAGAGCAGTCAATAGCTTTACTGTTCAAACCAAACCTTTTCCATAAAGAAACATTAACACGTTCATAGTCTTTCCCTTGCCCTAAACTTTTACAAAACTCTCCCTATTTGTTGCGTTATAATGAAGTCACTCCTTAAAAATAATAAAAAAGCACCAATAGTGTTATTGTTTAAAACTGAAGAAACAAAGTTCGAAAGTATAATATGATAGTTGTGAAACATTATAAACTTAACAGTTTACTACATTACATTGAAGCATGTCCAAATGTTCATGTGCTTAACAAATATTTTCAGAGTAATATCTGCTATGGTAAGTTCTGAAATGCATTAAACAATAAAATGCATAATACATTGTCATAAAAATAATGGTTATGTTTTTCACAGGCCTATATAAATCTATCCATTTATGTAGGTAGCTTTTATGAGCTAGTGTGAAAGATTTTGGTATTTCAGAGCAACAATGAGGTATACATACATATGTATATGCGCCCCCAGGGGGAAACATTGATGTATAGCCATCACTGACCTGATTATGAAAAACAGTGTTAAAGGTTCAATAAAGAAATTTAAAGACTGATATTAGAAAGCAATATTGAATTGTTATGCTCCATTTCCCAGCACATAGGTTGTCTGATTCTACCCAGAGGGTGCTGCACAGCTAGGATTCTAAGTCTACACATACCAGGCACCCTTACGGCATTCACTAAGCAAGTAAATAGTTGTGATACTCCCTATAACTTTTCTGATCTGAAAAAGACCATGAAAATAATACTGTCCACAAGTCCAGGAAACAGAGGTATGCCAGAAACATACCCTATTTTGTACAAAATTGACATGTAAAAAAATCATTTAAATGTCTTTTAGAAGAGCAAAACAGTGTGATTTACAATGAATAGCACTATATTTTGGTGGTCCATTTGAGTTTTATTTGTTTTGTTTTGTTTTCTTCATTTCCTTTTAACCCTGTTTTCCGATTGTCTGGCTAGCATATGTTGAAGTATGATAGTTTTTTGTAGAACAGAGATGTTTATAATTCTAAATATCCAACACACATACTTTTGGTGTTTTATTTTTCCTTGTGGTATTTACAAAACAATATATATTTTTCTGTATTTGTACAAATTCAAGCAAATACAATTGTGCCCCTTTGTTGTGGAAAAGTTCATTTATTAAGTAGCTTGTTTGAGATGCATACCCTCTTGCAGAGTCTCTGGTTTTCTCAGATATTATGCTAATATAGGTTATAATATTTGGTATGCCCTCCATTGGGCATGAATCCTTGGAGAAACAGTGGAAATTTTTACTGAATTTGTTGAAAATCAAATGCATGTGGAAGTGCTTTGTCATCTACAAAATACT
>NW_012149953.1:1119758-1120519 GCF_000956105.1 Propithecus coquereli
CCTTAATCAAAATAACAAGGTAGAGCACACAAATTTCTGAATTAAATACTGCCTGTGGGACTTTATTGAGTTCTTGAGATTACAAGTTAGATTTTCAAAAAAGTTTTGATAGTCCTCATAAGAGAAAAAGTTGGAGAAAAGCCACCAAGATCAGGTTTTAAAATATGGCTTTTGCAGACAAAGCAAAAGGATTAAGACAGTTCAGCAATGAAGAGCAAAAGATTAGGACAAGCCAGGTCTTCTCAAATGCAATGAAGTTTGGAGAAAGAGTAAATAGTTTATTATTCACATAATTCATATTATGACTATAAATGACTGTTTTATATAAAATAGAGTGAAAGGAGAAATTTTAAGAAAATCTGAAAACTTTTTATCTTAAAGATACTATAAGGTAGACACATATGAATCATTATTAGATACTAAATGAATGAAATGTAGTACCTGCATTTTATCTTTAGCGTATCATAGGGATCTTCTTGTTTTCCTTCCCTTCTGTTTTCATGAGGAGGAATCTCCCAGACTAAGTCTTTGTCCTCACCCCTCACTCATTTATGTGACTGGTAAGTGTGGGTGAAGAAATTGGGCCCAGGCTTATCAAGGCTGTTTCATTTCTTTTTGTTTTTAGCAGCCCGTCCTTGAGAAGCCAGCCCTGTCCCCTCTTCTGTATGCTAGAACTGCAGTAAGGCAGTGCCCAATTGGGAGATCTTTAGGGTGGGCAAATCAATCTTATTCAGGGATAAAGTATTAGGCAAATTCTCCAA